>NW_023413570.1:0-13356 GCF_903995425.1 Onychomys torridus | reverse complement strand
GCCCAGGAAGAGAAGGAACAGAGAGGAGCTAAATATAAGAATACAATTAACGCTGTGTAGATAGAGGTCAGTCTTAGAGGAATAAAGTAAATGGACGAAAGAACCCGGTGTACTTAGATTCTTTTCCCTCCAATTACTCCACACCAGCCATAGCTTTTACCCAGGACTCTGGGTGAAATCTTCTCAGGGCAGGACCCTGGGAGTATTTCCATAAAGGAGGAGCTAAAGACTTGACATCCCCTAGCACAGGATAATGGAGGAGTAACCATAGTTTGAGAGAGAATATAATGCACTCTATTTATTAAGATAGCAGAATGAAAGTAGGGTCCCAAAAGTTCTGGCAGAGCATATTAAATGACCCCAGCATCTAATAGGAAAAGCACGTCTTACCTGTCATAAAGTTACTTGTGCCTCATCCAACTGGATGCTATAAGATGGGGACCTATTCTGATCCTGAGGTATGTCAGCTGGTCTCCCAAAGAGACTCAAAAGACCTGTCATCAGGAAAGGGTCATCTCCTTTAGCTCTTGGTGGCATATTTTGGCAGCTTTTTAACTTCCCACCATAGATTAAAAACCTCATGAAGAGGTCCCAGATGCCCAATCTAATCCAGCAATTTGCACACCACACTAGCTCTCTCAAAGTCCTGGATGACTCAGAAGCTCTTGACCTCATATTAGCTTACTCCAGATCTGCTTTTTCTTGGAATTAGAGAATGCTGTTCTAGTGGGGGAGGGGTTGACTGTGACTTACAGCAATGCCTGAGCATTACTATAACCACTAGAGCTTTGTGAAGACAACTTTGCTTGGGTCCCAGTCCTCCTTTTTCTTTGGACTAATTTTAATCTTCAAATTTAGGGTGTCTGTATATTATCTTGTGGAGTGTCAAGACGTGCTGACAAGACTTAGTAACAGGTCAAATGAGTTTTACCTGTGAAGCACTGTGGTATACCATTAGTTCTTCTAGTATCAGGTCTCAGGAATAGCTGGGTAAATCATTAGGGGCTTACAGAAAAAGGCAACAAATCAAGCAAGAGAAATAGAAATCAGAATTATTTGAGTTTCTTGGAAGAACACCAGATAGCTAAAATGTCTACTGAGGTTGTTCAATGCTGCTAACTCGTTTAAAATTTTCTCTTTCATATTACCTATAACCATGAAGCATAACAATGATGCTGGGGCAGTATGAGGGTTAGTTTTAAATTATTCTGATACATACTCAAACTAGAGTCACTTGGAAGAGAGAGCCTTAATGAGGAATTCTTTAGATTAAGTTGGTTTTGAGCACATCTGTTGGAGAATTATAGATTGTTAACCAGAAGGAGATCTCACCCTAAAGTGTACAGACCCACTTCATGGCTGGGACCTGAACTGTGTTAACAGTGAAGAAGCTGGAGCATATGCAGAGGCAAGCAGGCAGCATGGCTGCAATTGTATCTCTCTGCTCTTGACTGTGGATGTGATGTGACTGTGTTCCTGCCTTGATATCCCAAAAATGGACTATTACCTGGACCTATAGGCTAAAATCAATTCTTTCCCTGCTGTGCTTGGGAAATTAATGTAAAGAAGATGCTAAGAAACCACTCTGTGTCACAGGGGTTTGCACAAATCAGTGAGATATGAAAGTAATTCAAGACATGCTCAACAGCAGCCTATCTGTCCCAGAGCACGATGTCCTGTTTTTGCCTGAACCCAACATGTGTTTCCCTATCACAGATTTAAGAAGACACAGAGACGTCCATTGACTCAAACATCATCACCTTGTCAACAAATGGCTCTAGGTAGTGTCTTGCCCTCTCAAATGCTGTTCTAAATTCTTCTCATCTATAAAATGATGTAACATTAACTTCAACGTAATGTACTGTTTTGTGGGTTTCCTGACTGTTAAAATTTGGAGATATGGGGAAATGGATCTGAAATCACAGTCCCAGAGATGAATATGAATCTTATGATATGTCCTTCTTTGCAGGTCAGGAGAAACTCCTTAAAGGACAGACCAGAGAAGCACCTTAACTACCTGCTATGGGGGGGATGTTAGATATGAGTGACAATGTGTCCACTAGTTACCTTATACCAGAGATTAACCCTAGGGTTGATGTAGACACATCCCTGTGAAGACTTCTTGGTTGCCCACTAATTCTGTGCTTCCTCAGCAAGATTTCTCGAAGTGGATCTTTGACAAACTTCCTTCTTCAGAAATAAATAGAACTAATTATAAGGGAAAAGTCATTTTGATTTTGTCCTTCTCCTCCTAGGACATGTGACTGCCCCTTGTGAGCAACTTCAAAGGGCTATAGAAGAAGACTAAGGTCTCGGCCCAGGAACTGCAATAACCACAGCGACTGGGACAGAAGGCAGGTCTGAGGAAAAGAGTGCAAAAGCCAGAAGTCCAAGGAGGAGACAGTAGGGCACTCATGAAATGCTCTGTTATGTGGCTGCCATTTTAGCCTCTCTGTGAATTTCTTCCACCTAGAGAAAGGAGGGTGGAGATGGAGCATGTAGATAGGTGCTGCAACCAGGACCAACTTGTAAAATGACATCCTTCATCATTGGGACTTTTAATGCTCATAGAAACAGATCTTTTTAAACTATGGTCCACAAAATGCTAAAGGATTTTTTTTGTTTGTTTTTTTTTGCTTTTTGCTCTCATAGCCCTAACTAAGCTCTTCTGCTATAGATCTCATCTTCATCCTCAGTTCCTCCATCCATGCCCATTTCTTCCTTTCTTATTCTCCTGACCTGACCCAATCCCTACCATCTACAGAAACTCTGCCTTGTTCTTTCTTCTTCAGCCATGAACTCTGCTCCCAGCTAAGTGTTCCACCTGCCTCAAGCTTCATTCACGTGGTATGCAAAAATCCCTTTTGTTCTGAGTCAGTTGCACTAGAATGCCATTTGGCCTAGGAGAAGAAGGGAGGTCTGAGCTTTGTTTGCACAAGAAACTGATAGTAGGAAACAGCTGATATTTTAAACGCTAAAAAACATCAAATATTCCTTGATATTTGACTTCTCCTCCAGAAGGATTCCTTAATCCTTCTAGGTCTATCTTTATTATATACAGCTGAATCTCTATTTCATATTCTTGTGGCCTACAACACTCCTTCCTAATCCATACTTTTCATCCAGTTCATCATTCAATCTGGAACCTGGGCATGTCTCTACCTGGAGTCACCTCAAAGTCATTTCTTCCCTGACTTGGCCTGTTAATGGTAGTCACTCTGAATCCTCTGTTCTCTCTCCCCTCCAATATGTCTCAATAACCACTCAGGTAACCCCTCCTTCTGGGACACCTCTGTTCTAGACAGAGCCTCTCACTTCCCTCCTATTTCCATCAAATGTAAAGACCTCTTCTATTTCTATGCAAATCTTATATCCCCTGAAGAGTCCTTCATAGGATTCCAAAGAATATATTTTATATATTTTCAAATTCCCAAAGGCCAGTGTTCTTGGGTATGCTAACTCACGTTACATTACTCCCATTTTCACTGCCAAGAAGCTCAGTGGCTCTTACTGTCTAGTTCAAGAACTACCATCAGTTCTGAGATGATAGTTTCTCTATTCCTACTGTTTTCAACCCACACACTCTCCTTGGAATGCTTCCTATTAACACTCAGTATTTCCCTGTGGGTGTGAGCTTTTGAAACCTGCTAACAACACTGCTAAACACTGCCTTAGAGTAGTGAATGGCAGCCACTGCTGGACTGACCCATGAAGTTAGCAAGCTGAATATGGGTCAACAAAACCTTTTCATTCCACCAAGTTATAGTTGTTTCAATAATAATGACATCAGTACCTCACCAGCCACAAACTCACGTAGTACCAGATCTTCTTAAGAAATCCAAATATTTCCATCCACAAATCAAATACACTAAATTGCAATGTCTGCCTTGTTGGGATTCCTGGCCACTCCTCCATTTACATGACTGCACATGTGCAGTTCAGTAGCCAAGCAAGGGGCCTTATGTCCTGCATAATCTGTGCACTGTGTGATTATGTAATTTATGAGCATGGAGATCACACAATCTGCAAATGCATGGTGTAGAAACATAAGCCCATATGCACATGAGCAGGTGAATCCATAAGAAGTGGTACACAGAGCCCTCCCCCTCTTCTCCTCCTTCTTCTTCTCCTTCTCCTCCTCCTCCTCCTTCTTCTTCTTCTTCCTCTTCTGCTTCTCCTCTCCCACCCAATCTCTCTCTCTTCACATGTTTTCCACAGGTTTGGTCATACACTCTTCTGTCCCTCTCTCTTCTCTCTGCTCTGATAATGGGTTGTGTTGCATCTTGTGGCCTTCCTTGCATGGTAACAACACAGCTTAATGAATAACACAGTGCTGCCATATTAAAACAAACATGACTTACCACAACAGAACTCATAGTATCTGTGTTCAGAAGTTCTAGAATACTCAACCACTGTGTACTGACTTAACATATCTTCTACTTCCTATACGGAACAATATGGTTGAAAGATGAGAAGTGTAATATGAATGTTAATTGGTCTTACTAATAAAAAAAATCTGGAGCCAGATATTGACTTCTACATTCTGCACACACGTGGTGTCTTCCATATCTGTACACACAAGGTGCCTTCCACATTCTGCACACACAGTGCCTTCCATATATGCACATACATGGTGTCTTGTATATTCTGCACACACATGGTACCTTCTATATCTGCGCACACATGGTACCTTCCACATTCTGCACACATGGTGCCTTCCACATCTGCACACACAGTGCCTTCCACATCTGCCCACACATGGTGCCTTCCACATCTGCACACGCATGATGCCTTCCATGTCTGTACATACATGATGCAGTCTGGAAAGAAAGAGGGCTCCTACCAAATCCCAGTGTCCTCCTGTCAAACACACCTCACTTGTTCCAAATCTTACAGAGGCTGCTCAACTATGGAAGCAGTGTGCAGCTACCCAACATACACTGGAGTTCTTCCAAGAGAGCTTATCATTCCTGACATTGAAGCAAAGGGAATCCTCAAAAGACTACCAAAATCTGGTACATAAGCAATAAACCTTGACACAAGCTCCTTACTCGCCTCATCCACTGCCAAAACCCGAGAACTAAATTACAAATGCTTACTAAATACTGCCCTGTTACAAGCCAGGCAGTCTTCAAGAACATCTCAGGACACTTCTTCCTCAGTGACTCATCAGCTGAGGGGCACACTTACCTAGACAGAACTGCTGCATGGATATCACCATATGTCTAAGTACACATAACACAAATCCCATTCACCATCATTGCACCTCTTCAGGCTGGCTAGAAATCTATAAGCCTTCCCAAAGAAAGCATAAAGGGATACAGAAGTCACAAGAATTCTTTTCAAAGAGTTTATCTCTGGACTTGAGCTCCTTACTCCTCTCAAACCATCTAGTATTTGTCTTCCAAATAATCAATAGTTGACACCCCACACTCTGGCTATCACTCTCAAAAATAGAAAAGTCCCACTCCTCCTGAAAACACCTCCCTAAGTCGTCTCCCTAAGACACTGAGCCTCATTAAGGCTACCCCAATTCTTACCTTTTGCTCTTTTAAGATTGAGTGAGACAATTGAATAGCTTGAACTGTTTGGGAGGTACCCAGGCTGTGGGATCGGGACCTGTCCTTAGTGCATGAGCTGGCTGTTTGGAACCTTGGGCTTACACAGGGACACTGTGCTCAGCCTGGAAGGAGGGGACTGGACCTGCCTGGACTGAATCCACCAGGTTTAAATGAATCCCCAGGGGAGTCTTGGCCCTGGAGGAGATGGGAATGGAGGGGAGGGCCTGGGGGCAAGGTGGGGGCGGGAGGGGGGAGGACAGGGGAACCCATGGCTGATGTGAACAATTAAAACACAAATATAATAAATAACAAAAAAAATATTTAGAGTTGTATCAAAGCACTTTTATTTGGGCACTTTAGAGAAAATGCACTGTTTCTCCAACTTGGTGTCCAGACCAATCCCTTTTTGGGGAAACTATCTACCTCTTTAGAACTTCCCTGAACTTGCTCAAGGAGCATGTTAAGCAACATTTCCTGTTCTCTCCTTGTCCCCTACCCCAGCTTGCTTATTCACCTAATACTTCAGGAACTTGCCTACAGATGACAATGTTGAGGTTATCAGACCTCTAATCTAGGAGAAGATTTCCAAGATCAAATTCATGAAAGATTTTTGCCTCACATTTAGAAACAGTTTATGCTAACTATGAGGTTTTAGAACATTCTTTGTTTCAGCTTCTCTTACTTCTCCCAATGAGTGCCATAATCTTAGAATAGTACACAAGAACCTGTATTATTCCCATCTAAGTGAGATAATTTCTTCCTCTCAAAGTATGGATTTGACAATGTTACCCTCAGATTTCTCCTTTTCCCTTTTCACTCTCTCCTATAATTCCCTTCCTTTTTTATCCTAACAATCACCATCCCTACCACAAAACCACTCTACCAAGAACCATCACTACACAATCACCTGTTGGACAACTACAAAGACTCACCATAACCTAACAGTACCTAACATCTCCCACAAGCCAACACTTTCAAGGCATCTTGAAATGCATGCTGAGAAAACAATGAGGCCCTGTCCCCAAACTCTGATTCAGGCCACAATCTCTGCTTTCCTTTTGAATAAAGCAGAACATCCAGAGTCCCCATCTCACTCCTACCAAGTTTTCAAGTTCTGCCTTTCAGAAAAACTCAGGATAATTAACTTGGAGATGAGGACACCATGGAGGTCTGCTTCCTTTCCCTGAGGAAAGCTGGGCTTGACACAGTGGTGTCAAGACAGTCAAGAGAACTGGGCATAATGACCACCTGCGGTTCAAATCATTGCTGATAAGATGGGTCAGGATACCATGCAGTTCAATTCTCTCACAGGTTATCCTCTGTAGCAAAATTGTCAGTTTCTCTACCTAGTTTATCTTCTCATCTTGCTCAGTGAGGGTGGAGAGTTGGGATGATGCCTTCCCAGTAGTCCCTAGAGATAAATAAACTCAAGTGAACTTGTATAGTTGAATGTCATAGGACCAGAAGAGGTAATGCTAAGTGTATGTTGAAAAGAGCCAATGAAATAACTCCTTGACCATGATTTGCCTCGGAGACCAGGGCCAAGGAAAGAAGGCTTGATCCCAAGACTATGGTCAGGAAAAAAATACCACCAATTGTAGAGAGCCACATGTAGCCGCACCCTAAAGATGGCTCTGGCTTCTACCCTCTGCCTTCCCGATGGCAAACACTCTTTATGGTAAACAGCTCCTTATTTGGCTGTGGCTGGATTCGTGTGTTGCTGGCATATGCGTGAACCTGTGGACAGTGCCCACGTGGCTGCTTGGGGTTGGCAGCCCAGCCCTACTTAGGTGCTGGGAGAGGCTTGCCCCAGCGAGAGAGACACAATGTAACTAATCAAAGGTCTGATTAAACTGTAATGAGAAGGATCCCGGTGTCGCGTCTTCCTTGCTGGTCGAGGCGGGCGTGACAAGTGGTGGCCTCCTACGGGGACAATTACCACGGCTCTCTCCGGATTCAGAACTCATTTACAGTCAGGCGGTACCGGTAAGTCCTCAGAAAAAACTGGGGATCCGCGACAAAAGCGGGTATCGCTCACCTGTAGAAGGGAGAGCAGGAAAGCAGAGCTGCGACTAGAGCGGACAGATAATTTAATTGAACCGCGACTAGAGCGGACGGGTAATTAAAATAACAAAGTCAACAGGTGGAACCTGTTCTGCGACTACAGCAGACGGGTAATTTGCATAACAAAACCCGCGGGTAAAACAAACCAGCAGGTAAAACAAAACAAGCAGGAGCCCGGAGGGCTGGAGCAATTCTGCAAAGGCTCTGAGAAACCTCCGAGAAACTTTTCAAATTGAGAAAAGAAAAAAAAAGTATACTAACATGGGCACTTCCTCCTCGCACCCAATTTTTTTGGCTCTTAACGAGCTGCTTCTCTCTAAGAAACTGAAAATTAAAAAACGCACCTTAGAACGATTTTTACAACAGTGTGATGTAATTGCTCCTTGGTTTGCAATTTCTGGAAGCCTCACAGTGCCTTCCTGGGAGAAATTGGGAAGAGACCTAGATTTGGATACTGGAGCAGAACGCAGGTGCAGATTGCAGTATCATAGCTAGCAAAGATTGGCCTTGAGGTTGGCCTATACAGGCTTCCTCACAAACATTGCAGGGACTGGGTTATGCCAGTGTTCCAAATGTTAGTGCAAATTTGTTAAATTGGCAAGATTCCGAAGGTCACTCTGGCGTTATGCAACCCTATGTCCTTGAGCTTCCAGTGTCTCTCTGGGGGAGGGATCTTATGAAATCCATGGGCTTTCAGTTAAGTAATGAATACTCCAAAGAATCTAAAAATATTATGAAAAACATGGGGTGTCATCCTGATTTTGGCCTGGGAAAATTTTTACAAGGCAAAAAGGAGCCAATACAAACAGTACCTAGGAAACCCAAACAAGGGTTGGGTTTTTCCTAGGGGCCGCTGAGGAGGGCATTCCCATAACCTGGGTAACGGAGGAGCCAGTTTGGGTTCCTCAGTGGCCACTCTCCTCTGAGAAATTACATGCTGCATATCAATTAGTGAAAGAGCAATTAGAGAAAGGGCACATTAAACCCTCTCTTTCTCCCTGGAATACACCCATATTTGTCATCAAGAAGAAATCAGGAAAATGGAGATTGTTACATGATCTTAGAGCTATAAATGAACAAATGAGAATTATGGGACCTGTACAGCGTGGTCTTCCATTGCTGTCAGCCTTGCCTGAAAATTGGCCTATTATTGTGGTAGATATTAAGGACTGCTTCTTTTCCATTCCACTGAATAGCAAAGACAGTGAGAGATTCGCTTTCACTTTACCGTCCACTAATCATGAGGAACCTGATAAAAGATATCAGTGGGTTGTATTGCCACAAGGCATGGCCAACAGTCCTACAATGTGTCAATTATTTGTAGCAACTGCTTTAGAACCTTTGAGAGCACGTTTTCCAGGCTTAAAATGCCTCCATTATATGGATGATATACTGTTAGCAGCTAAAGAAGAGAGCATTCTTCAAGAAGCATATAGCTCACTTGTAGAACTGTTAAAGCAAAAGGGACTCTGTATTGACCCTGAGAAGGTGCAACAGAACAAAGTTGTCAATTATCTTGGCTCTAAAATAACTAATCATTATATCATGCCACAAAAGGTAGAGTTAAGGAAGGATCATCTTTGCACATTGAATGATTTTCAAAAATTATTAGGAGATATAAATTGGATAAGAGGAAGTTTAGAATGGCCAATTATGAGTTAAAACCATTATATGATATTTTAATTGGAGATGCAGCCTTGGATTCACCGAGGCAATTAACCAATGCAGCCCGAGAAGCCTTAACAAAATTAGAAGATAAACTACAAAGAGCTTTTCTTCAAAGAGTACAAAATAATGAGGATATTACCCTGTGCATTCTGCCTACCCAGTTACAACCTATGGGAATTTTATGGCAGAAAGGACCCTTGTTATGGATTTATACTAAAATATCACCTGCAAAATCAATTGAGTATTATCCTACTGCTGTAGCATTACTTGCACAACAGGGTATTCAACAATGTTTACAATATTTTGGGACATCCCCACAAACGCTAGTTGTTCCTTATGATTCTACTCAAGTCAAGGTATTATGTGCTGCCATAGATGATTGGGCAATACTGCGTTGTACCTATCCAGGACACATAGATTGCCATTATCCTAAACATCCACTATTAACTTTCTTTAAAGAACATCCTGTAGTTTTCCCTAAAGTAACTGCTTCAAAGCCCATTCCAGGAGCAAGTGTTATATTTACAGATGGGTCTAAGACAGGCTGTGGTGCTTATATGGTGGATTCTAATGAACCTGTAAAGCATCAATTCTTGCCAGGTGCACCTCAACAGGTGGAGCTTTCAATAGTTCTTGAAGTTTTCAAGGCTTGTCCATTTGCATTTAATTTAGTGTCAGATTCTAGTTATGTTGTTAATGCTTTGAAAAGCCTTGAATGTGCAGGGCCCATCAAATCTTTTAGCCCGGTTAGCTCATTGTTTGGCCAATTACAGAAACTGATCTGGCAACATAAAAATCCCTTTTTTGTGCAACATATCCGTGCACATACCAGTCTGCCAGGTCCATTGGCTAAAGGCAATGATATAGTAGATCAGTGTACTAGACAGGAATGGATGTTTGTGGCTTCTGCCATACAATGAGCACATGCTTTCCACAAAGAATTTCATGTTAATGCAAGGACATTACAACAAAAGTTTTCTATCTCACGTGCAGAGGCACGAAAGGTGATACTAGATTGTTCCCAATGTGTCATTTTTCATCATCCTTCTAGCTTAGGAGTTAACCCTCGTGGTTTGCTCCCCCTAAAAATATGGCAAATGGATGTTACACATATCTCTGAATTTGGACGTGTCAAATACGTACATGTATCTGTTGATACCTGTTCTGGAATCATTCATGCCACCCCAATGGCAGGAGAAAAAGCCTCTCATGTCATTGCTCATTGCTTAGAAGCTTGGGCAGCATGGGGTAAGCCTCAACAGTTAAAGACAGACAATGGTCCTGCATATATACTGGACAGAAGTTCACTTCCTTCTGTCAACAGATGAATGTGCAACTTGTACATGGCCTACCATATAATCCACAAGGTCAAGGCATTGTGGAGCGTGCTCATCGCTCCTTGAAGGAGTTGCTTCAAAAACAAAAAGGGGGGAATAGGCTATGGCCGTACCCCTAAGGACAGACTTTCTCTTGCATTATTTACTCTGAATTTTTTGAATTTGGATGCTTCCAATTGTTATGCTGCAGATTTATCTAAAAAGTTGTCTAGTTATCTTTTAGGCAATTGGACTGGAGAGTTCGATAACCTGATGGACCAGCTGAGAGTGGCTATTGTCATGGTGAATTCGACCCGGAGTGGATACCGGACTGGTGGAGGGATTGTCTTCTTGGATTGCTACAGCCATGGATCACATGAAGGAGTGGGCGGGAATAGGAGCCCTAGTAGGTTTACTGGTGCTCACCTCCCTAGTATTCCTGTGGTGCATTTGTCGCATTAGGATCTCACAGCGTCGCAATGCAGCCATGATTGTCCAAGCCTTTATGGCCATTGATGCAGGACAGTCTCCCCAAGCCTGGTTGGCTACTTTAAAAGATATTTAGGCACAGGATGCGAGGCCTGCGCACTGCACTTGAGGTTATGATACGCTGACCTCAAGAAGAGCAAGTCTGATTGCATGTGGGTTGGTACCCTAACTCCCACCTCTGTGAAAAGGGTATCGGACGGGTCTAGTGTTCTCTGGGTGGACGACGCCTGGACAAACATTAGTACATGTTCCATTTTAGCAGAGATCAGACCTCTACTCTTGCCTGTTGCTTTGTAAAACAAAAAGGGGGAAACTGTAGAGAGCCACATGTAGCCGCACCCTAAAGATGGCTCTGGCTTCTACCCTCTGCCTTCCCGATGGCAAACACTCTTTATGGTAAACAGCTCCTTATTTGGCTGTGGCTGGATTCGTGTGTTGCTGGCATATGCGTGAACCTGTGGACAGTGCCCACGTGGCTGCTTGGGGTTGGCAGCCCAGCCCTACTTAGGTGCTGGGAGAGGCTTGCCCCAGCGAGAGAGACACAATGTAACTAATCAAAGGTCTGAATAAACTGTGATGAGAAGGATCCCGGTGTCGCGTCTTCCTTGCTGGTCGAGGCGGGCGCGACAACCAATTTCTAAGCATGCCTCAAGGTCAGGCCACAAAATCTCACCTATGCCTGAGCACAGAATCCCACCAATCCCTGAGCTTTCCACAAGATCATGCTACAAAAGTCTCATGAACACCATGCCAAACTGGATACCTCCCAATCACCAAGACCTCACACATATACTGACTTCTGCTACATTCCGTTGTACCTCTCATGCAGGCAGAAGTAGCCACCCTCTTGTGTTTTTTCTTCCTAATAAATATCTTGTGTGAGGTGTGTTGTGTGGTGTGACTTTGTGGTATTTCTTGTCTCCTGATTGCCAGGACAACTGTCAGAGTAGAGCTGTAACATTTGCATTAGGAAACCTTCCCCTCCCAGAGCAGAACTGTGACATTTCCACAGGGGAAACTCTGCCTGACAGGGCAGTTAAAACACTTCTGTGGGGGGTGCCATGCCCGTCAAAGCTGTGATATTTACAGTAAGTCCCAAGTAGAGGCATGAGAAAAAGGGAATGCTTGGAACCCATGAAGCCCTGGAAGAACATGGCAGTTATCCTCAAGCTGGGTCACATAAGCCATGTCCATGTCCCCCATCACAATGACTAGGTATGTACCTCAGCATCTACTGCAGTCCCATGGGTCCTGGAAGTCATAAACTGGTCCAGCTATGTGGATTTGGAGGACAACTTCAGCTCATATCTGGTGTGATGCTGGTAAGTTCTGAGTCTGTAGTACTTAGCACTACCAAGGCCTGACACCTTCCTGTGTCTAGGACCCAAAGCAACAGAATGGCTGGGACCTTGGTGGATACCCAGGGGAGTTAATCTACCTGTTATTGGCATCAATATCCATGAAACCTAAAAGAATCAACTGAGAGTGAAGTTCAGCAACCCCCTATCCTGACAAGGATCTTTCATCTACCATCCTGTGCCTCTTGCTGCCCTGATTCTACTCAGAATAAAATTAAAGCAATCCCAGCCCAGTAACTACAGATTAATCATTCCTGGATCTCTGCCAAACTAACCCTCAGTAATCCTCCACTCTGTGCCTGCTATTTACAAACCTAGAGAAGCAGGATAGACCTATTTCTTCCCAAAGTCTCCCAGCTGCTGAGCCCCATTCCTGGAAGGCCCAGCTCAAGGCCTACCTCCTCCAGGAAGCTCCCCATCCCCTGCACAAAACTCACTGCACCTTCACCTGGAACATTTATTTCTTGATGTTTTACTCTGAGACAAATGGCCAGCTTCTTCCTGCCTCTCTCTCTTCTCTAGGATGTCCATTCTCACTCCTAAGTAGCTCTCTCAGTCTCACCAACATGTATTTGTGAATCCCAGAGGCACTATACAAATTCCCTAAATGGCAGTTGGTGTTGCCTCAACAGTGGTGACATCAAATAGGAGGCTACTGGCTCTCCAGGGTACAGTAGAATGTTCAGGGAAGGGACTGTTAGGGTCACTGCCAACAGCACTCATCTACCTGTTAACTAACTATTCCCCAATTAACTAGTAGTCACCCTCTTCAGGAGCCTTCCCAGAGACACAGGAGATACCCTTCAGTACCTCCTCCTTACAAACCCAGAGATCTCTCTCTGCCTCATCGGAACCTTTTCACTACTTACTTGTAGGTAGTTGAAAACAGTCTCTCCTCAA
>NW_023413569.1:0-14862 GCF_903995425.1 Onychomys torridus | reverse complement strand
TGCCCCCCTTTCTGAGCCCTAACACCAGCTATACCACCAGCAAGATACCCCAGTGTACCACAGAGGTGCTTCGCACCAGTGGTCACTGCAGCACTAAGTATAAACCCTATCAGTAAGTGAGATACCCATCAACAGAGGCAACAGGGGCTTGGACAAAGAAAATGTGGCCTTTAATCCAGCACTCTCTCTGTGAGTTTGAGGCCAGCATGATCTACACAGTGAGTCCCCAAGACAGCCAGGGCTACACAGTGAAATCCTGTCTCAAATGTGTGTGTGTGTGTGGGGGGGGGGGCGTTCCAGAAAACATGGTTGCAACCGAGGAAGATCACATTAAGTAAGTGTGGTCATTATTGTTCTGGGTTTTTTGTTTTTGTTTTTGTTTTGTTTTGTTTTGGGGATGGTGTCTCACCATGTAGAATTTGTATTTGTTAGTTTGTTTTGAGACAGGGTCTCTCTACATTGCCCTTGCATTCACTCTGTAGGCCAGGCTGGCCCCAAATTCACAGAGATCGACCTGCCTCTGCCTCTCAGGTCCTGAGATTAAAGGTGTGTGTCACCATGCCCAGCTCTTACTATGTGGTCTTGAATGGCCTTGACTGGAGTTACAGACTGTTGTTAGTCACTATGTGGATGCTGGGAGCCAAACCCAGGTGCTGTGCCAGAGCACTGAGTGCTCTTAACCACATAGCTATCTCTCCAGCCCCCAATTCTTTATTAGATGTTTTGTACATGTGTATATGTCGAGTATATTCCTCCTTGTATCTCACTCCCTTCCCTGTTCTCACTCCTTTCCCTCTCATTGGTCCCCATTGTCCCCATAGACAGTGTCCCTTCAACTGTGTGTCATGTACATGTAATGATTTCATTATTTATAGAGACTCTAGGACTGTGGCTGGCCTTATTACTTAATGTGATCTTCCTCGGTTGCAACCATGTTTTCTGGAAACCCCCCCCCCCACACACACACACACACATTTGAGACAGGATTTCACTGTGTAGCCCTGGCTGTCTTGGGGACTCACTGTGTACATCATGCTGGCCTCAAACTCACAGAGAGAGTGCTGGATTAAAGGCCACATTTTCTTTGTTCAAGCCCCTGTTGCCTCTGTTGATGGGTATCTCACTTACTGATAGGGTTTATACTTAGTGCTGTAGTGACCACTGGTGCGAAGCACCTCTGTGGTACACTGGGGTATCTTGCTGGTGGTATAGCTGGTGTTAGGGCTCAGAAAGGGGGACAAAGGGCTAACTGAGGTATCTGTTAACCTATCAAAGGCTATGCTCTCTCAGCTCTCCCAGCCAGAGCTGTACCTGTGGTTCCTCCCAGCTCTTCTCACCCTGCCCCCCACCAAAAATTCTTCCTTCCTGGGGCTGGACTTCCTCTTCCCTTCCCCAAGCTTGATCCCTGTGTAACTCAGCCATGTCGCCTATGCTGCTCTCTTGCCCTATTGGCCCTGGGGTGGGGGGGGGGTGGGGGGTGGGGGGTGGGGGCAGACTCTCAGTCAGCTCCTCTCTTGCTCCCTCACGCCCCCATCTCCCTCTCCGCTCACGTTCAGCTGGGCTCGTCCTTCTGCCTGCTCTCTCTTTGACATCTACAGTGAAAACCTTCTCCACACTTTAGGGGGAGTCATGGCCTCCTCCTCCTCTGATTTTATTTTTTTATTCAGCTGGGCCATATTTTCTATGTGTTCTGTTTTGATAAACCTGCATACTGATTTCCTTCCTTAGTGGCTAGACCCCATTTTCTTTTTCTTTTTCTTTTTTTCTTGGTTTCTGGTTTTTGGTTTTTCCAGACAGGGCTTCTTTGTGTAGTTTTTGGTTCCTGTCCTGGATCTCGCTCTGTAGACCAGGCTGGCCTTGAACTCACAGAAATCCGCCTGCCTCTGCCTCCTGAGTGCTGGGATTAAAGCTGGGCACCACTGCCCGGCGTGAAGCAGTTTTCTTAATGTTACTTACCACCTCTGGCTCTTAAAGTCTTTCTTCCCTTTTCCTCCTCTTCCTGATGATCCCTAAGCCTTGAGTGTTCTGTTTTCTTGACTCATTAGGTTAGGATAAGGTAGGAATCTTAATGCAGTTTTGATTTTCATTTCTCTGCTAGCTATAGAGTTGAACATTTTTTTTTTCATACATTTATTGGCCATTTCTTTTTTCCTGTATTGAGAATGCTTTGTTTTGTTGGTCCATCCATTTCCTCACTGGGTTGTTTGGTTTCTTGTTTCACTTTTGAGTTCTTTGTATATTGTAGATAGTAGTCTACACTGTTGATTTTGATGCACAGAAAGAGCCTGGAGCCAAATGTGCCATCTTCCTTTCCTCTTTTTTCTTCAGTTTTCTGTCAACACTGGATGCTGTTACCGGTTGTTTTAACTAAAGGTCATTGGCCTTTGTACTTCCTCTTTTGGTGTATGAGTTTGATGCCTACCTATCCCAGACTTTTCTTGCCTTGACTGCAGAGCACACAATCCCCCAAGCTCTGAGGTCACAGGGCCCTGATGTTATGGCTGCAGGTGTCTGACTTTCGGGAGCAGCTGCTGGCATGTTCTGGAGTGGAAGCTGAGCGGGTGGTGGAGTTCTCCTGTGGTAAGGAACTGTGGGGAGGGTAGAGTGGGCCAAGAACACTGAGGTCTTGATTTAGTTACACTTGGCCAAAGGCAGAGGGCACCACAGGATTTGAACCTTATTCTCAGTGGGTTTGCTCACTACCATACTTTCCCCAGGTTTTCCAGTCCTGGGCTCTCCTCACCACATTGCTTACATTGGCTATGTCAGAGCAGAGAGAAGTTGTGTGCATTTAAAATTCCGACTTCTGGTTGGAGAAATGATTTGAGAAACTGCCCTACCTGGACACTAATTTTCAGCCCTCCTTTGATATCACCAGGTCACGTGATCCCTCCAGGCAACATCTTGCCCCTTATTATATGCAGCGGACCCTCTAACCAACAGCTGGAATTCACCTACCAGAAGAGAGAGCTGCCTCAGATGGTTAGTGCCAGCCCACATCCCATCTTCTCTGTTGTATGGCCAGGGGAGAATTCTTAGCAGCATTGGCATTGGGGCAGATAGTCACATCTGGCACAAGGAAATTCATTTTTTTTTCAGATATTTATCAAGATAGAAATATAGAGGAAAGAGAGTCAGAAAATACAGGATAGCCTCGAGAGGGCCTGGGTCCAAACCTACCAGCCCCTTCTGTCTCTACTAAAGGGCTTTTAAAGGAATGCCAAGAGGTGGAGCAAAAGACCTCCCCCCAGCCCAGCCAAGTATAGTCCATCCCAGATACCTGGTGATCATGCATGTGGTCCAGCCATCCCCTAATGCAGCCCTGCTGTGTAAAGCAAGCTCAGATCTCACTAGGAAAACTTTTTGGGTTCCCACAGGTCCCTCTTAATTTTTTAAAGAGTTCCTGAGGCAACACAGAATAGACTGAAGTCTTCTGTCTTAGGTCGTTCTCTATGGTTATTTCTTCCATTACCCGTCATGGAGATATGCTTTTCATTAAGCATACTCTGTCTCAGGCTGGAAGTTATCAAGAGAAAGTTGCCCGTCACTGACTCTCAGCCTCTGGTAGGAAGGTGTACTGAGCTTAATTTAGCTCTGGCCCAGGTTCCTATTGAGCTTACAACCTCCACAGCAATCTCTATAGCTGCCACACCTCCCAGTTACAGGAGTGGAGGATGATAGAGATGGCATATTGTTTTTGGAATGGGTCTTAAGATATGTATAATAGCCTTAGCTGTGCCAAGCCCATTTTAAGTCAATAAGCTCTTGATGCTAACTGCATCCAATAAACTATATCCATCTTAAAGATTCCCTTAGCTTTTTTCCAAACTCTGGTTCATTAACCTTAACATAATTCTGGTATAAATATCACCATACATATTTACAACTCTCTTAATTGAATTATTATCAGAATACATATTTACACTTTTTTTTGCTAGCTTACATGAGCATTTAAACTCACATCAACCTGTATACTCTTCAAAAATTCACATTCAACATACACTGATTTATACTTTTTTTTTTTTTTTGTTTGTTTTTTTGAGACAGGGTTTTTCTGTGTAGTTTTGGTGCCTGTTCTGGATCTCGCTCTGTAGACCAGGGTGGCCTAGAACTCACAGAGGTCCACCTGGCTCTGCTTCCCAAGTGCTGGGATTAAAGGCGTGTACCACCACCATCTGGCTGATTTATACTTCTTACAGGCTTATATTCTTAAGGAAATTCTATAGATCTATTTTCTATTTTACAAACTTATATTCATAAGAACCAGTAGAAAGACTCTCTTAACAGAACTAGCTTACACTAGAAAGAATAGAACTAACATTAGCAAGTATCTAACTTAGCAAACACCTAAAAGAGATTTCTTAATACCTAGAAGAGATTTATGAAAGATTTCTTAACATTTAGAAGAGATGTTACATTATCTTCCAACAAGACAGAGAGTAATTTTCTTTGGACTTCATTTAGAAAGTAGAAATAAGACTAAACTGTTAGTTATCAAGCCCAAAAAGGAAGAAAAGGAGAAAAACCTCCTGAGTGCATTCTGTTTCTAAATAGCAGTTCTACAACAGTCAGTTTCCCATGATTGTCTAAGTTGGAGTGGGGTTCCAGACCTGCAGCTTTCAGTGTCTTCCCTGTGTACCAGAAACATTGCTGGAACTTCATCCCAAACCCCTCAGCAGTCTGGAGGTGTCTTTGAAGATGGAACCTTCATGTCAGGAAAACGGATTGAGCTGCTTATCCCTCCAGTTCCTCTAGAGGAGTGTCATTGGAGCTGACATTCCTCTGTTCTACACTCATCACCAAACCCTCAGACAGTTTCCTCCTTCTTAATTTTTTTTTAAAGCTGTATTTGCCATGAGTTCTTTTAATAATGCTGATGTTTCTGATGGGTTTTTATTAGCCCAATATTTCTGGCAAGGTTATTTGTTCACCAAAACTGCTACTATTCAAAGGAGTCAAGAACATAGGTGTTAGCCAGGTGGTAGTAGTGTACGCCTTTAATCCTAGCACTTGGGAAGAAGACCCAGGCGGATCTCTGTGAGTTCGAGGCCAGCCTGGTATACAGAGCAAGATCCAGGACAGGCTCCAAAACTACACAGAGAAACTCTGTCTTGAAAAACAAAACAAAACAAAACAAAAAAGAACATAGATGTTGTTTCATAAAACACAACCTTCATTAGTGTGCTCTAAAGAACATTTTCATGATTTAGTATTTTCACCTCATTCATAAGCTTCTCAACCCTTGATGTTATATTAGCAACTGTGATATACACCGACCATGAGTTATTTAGCTCAGATTATAGTTATATCTTTTTAACCGTCCGTATTTAGTACATTTTCCCTATTCTTCACAAACATCAGTGCGTTCACTAAGCGAGCATTCTGATTTAGCATTGTTTTCTTATAGAGAACTTTCAAGTGAAGTGACTATTTTGTGATATAGCTACATTTTGAGGTGTTTGGTCCCCATCTGTAAAGCAGTCATTTCTTTTTGAGTGCCTGTTTCCTTGTCTCCTTATTAGATTCACAAAGGAATCACTCATTACAGAGTGTTTGTTCAAGAGGCAAAGAGCCTTTTATGATTTGCTCATGAGTTTGTTCATATGTAAAGCAGTGTTCAGTGTTTGGAGTACGTTCCCTTGCTTTTGTAAGGATTTTAAAGTGGCTTGAGACTAACCCTGTGAGTATTTTAAATGTCTCCTGAGAGGCAAGCTTGTGATCACCTGTTTGTTTTTTGGGAGGTAAGCCAAGCTTTTTAGCAGTGCTTGGAAAAAAAGCAAAGTTTTTTTTGTTTTTGTTTTTGAGACAGGCTTTCTCTGTGTAGCTTTGGAGCCTGTCCTGGAACTCGCTCTGTAGACCAGGAGGGCCTTGAACTCACAGAGATTGCCTGGCTCTGCCTCCTGAGTGCTGGGACTAAAGGCATGCGCCACCACCACCCGGCGTCAAAAGCCAAGTTTTCAGTTGAGACTTGAAAGTTCCTGTCCTAGTCTGTCTCCCTTTTCTCCATACAGGATTGTCTAAGCTGTCTTTCCCAGCATGCTCTTCTCTACAGCACCATTATGCTTCAGACTTCATTCCCCAAGGCGCCTTTCTCTAATATTGCCATGCACATTACCTTTTCCATAGTGCCTCTCATGTTGGGCCACTTCTGTTTCCCTTTACACGACTAAATGCAGGGTTCTAAAGTGAAGTTTCTGCTTTTAGCACAGGAAGTTTGTGTCCAGATTTTTGCTTTTTCAACACAGGAGATAGGGAGATGTCTATTCTCCCTGAGCTGGCTTTGCTATGTTTTTCTTTCCTGACACTGTACCCGGAGCTGAGTCATACCTGTCTGCTTGTATTCCGGTGGGTACTTTTGTGCCTGAAGCAAAATTCCCTCCAGGCTTGTTCATCTGCCCCAGCCAGGCAGTAAGAAGAAATGAAAGCATTAAAAACAAAGCTTTCCTACATTTCCTTCAGAGACTTTCTCCCAGACAGCTCTCAATTTGATTTCAGCTCCTCCCTTTCCCAAGAAACAGTCCCGGAAGCTACAATGGTGGATTTGTTCCTCTGCTAACTGCTTCTGGAGGTAGGGGCTTCTCTCCCCAAATCTACCTTAGCTTTTTCCACTGCAACCACCACTTGGAACCCAGACATGGATTTTTTTTTTTTTTTTTTAAACACTAGCAGCCTTCCCCAGGTCCAGCATGTTTTAGGGGAGGAATCTGTCTCTTCTCCGTCCTGTCCTGGGCTAGATCCTCCCCCAGATAGAGTCCCTTACATGGCAGCACATGTGCAGATACAACATGGCTTTCTTTCTTCCTCCTCCTGCACTTTCCCACGTGTGTGGATAAGTTCTAGCTTCAGGGATTTCTGGCTGCTGTTCTTCTAATATAGGCTTGAAAGAGACAGTGCTAGCAGAGAGAATTTGTCTAGTTCCAAGTTGTCACTTTGTTTTATCTCAGAGTGAACCACAGGTGATTTTTCTATACATCATTAACAGGTGAATCTAATTTGCCCTTACTGAAGAGAAACTGAGAAAGAGAGTTCTGAAAGGCTTTTTAGTATTTTAGAGAGATTATGAAGTTTTTCCCAAGAAAGCTTTCAGTTTTTGAGAGAAAAACCACCAAGGTTCCCCCAAACTTCTGTTCTCTAGTCTTTGGCTTTAATGGCCAAGAGGAAACTAATTCTGTTAGTACGGGTTTGTACGAGTTTCCTCTGGCACTGCTGACTGAGCAGAGGGTTTCTGTTTCCTCCATATCAGCCTCAGGGAAAATTCTCTCCTCTGCCACTTGGAACCTGAAATTTCCCACAGGAATCCTTTTCTCCCCATTAAGCTCTTCTTTGATAGATATTTCCTCTGATTTTTCCCAGTTTGCATTCCTGGCTCCATAGTTAGAGTATTCAGGACATGGTTCCTCTACATTGCTGCTTATCTTTTTCTAAGTTTTACTTTACATTATATTTCTACATTCTACACTATATTACTATACTCTACCTTCCTTAATTTTTCTTAGATAGAATTTGAAGAGAGAGAGAGAAAAAAAGAAACCTAGATAAGAGAGAAATTATGCTGTAGCCTCACTCGAGTGTCTTTTAGCCCCTCATTCTTCCTCCTGAGAAGAAAAACCCCCACCTTGACTTTCAAGACAAAATCGGAGCAGTCCAACTGCTTCTCAGAGACTTCTCCCCAAGCTTTGGCCAAGTACTCTGGTTCGGCTCTGTTTAGGCACCATTTGAGGGAGACCAGCTCTGTCTCTACCCCAGGGTACTCTTGAGCAGGGAGTAATGAGGAATACACAGATAGAAATATAGAGGAGAGAGACAGCTAGAAAACAGGATAGCCTCGGGAGGGCCTGGGTCCAAACCCACCATCACTTTCTGTCTCTACTAAAAGGCTTTTAAAGAAATGCCAAGGGGTGAAACTAAAACCTCCCCCAGCACAGCCAAGTGAAGGCCATGACAGAAACCTGGTGACCATGTATGTGGTGCAGCCATCTCATAATGCAGCCTTGCCGTGTAAAGCAAGCTAAGATCTAACTAGGAAATCTTTGTGGGCTCCTACACTCTCCTTAGACTACTACATGTTTTCTAAAGAGCTCCCAGCATCCCACTAATACAGGATGGAAGAAGGCCAACAATGGGGGCCAGGGCCTCTTGCTCCTTGCCTGTATCCTGGGAAGGATGCATTTCTTAGGAACTACTCCTGTGGCGTCTCAATGTTAATTTGTTCTAGATTGTGCCTCTCATGACACTGGGACTTAGGGAGATCTCAGTTCATACCAAAAGTCTGGCTCATTTCTGGGGTGCCAGAGATGGGATGTGTCCTGAAGGCAGGCACTCATGAGAATCCTCAGGGCGTGTCTGTTAAGAAGGTAGTGCATTCCATACAGTAGAAGGGGAGTTGCTTGGCCTCTATCCTCTGTGGGTGTGTGGCTGTGGGGCCTGTTCCGGGCTAGCTCTTTGTCTGCCTCCTGCAGATGGAGGAGACAGGCCGCATCCTCTGTAACTTGTGCAACGTGGTCCCTGGAGGGGTGGCATGCTTCTTCCCTTCCTATGAGTACCTGCGCCAGGTACATGCACACTGGGACAAGACTGGCCTGCTGGCACGTTTGTCTGTCAAGAAAAAGGTGAGTGCCCCATGTTCATGAAGACATTGCTACCTGCAACTCTTTCTAGGATCCCTCAGTCTTGTGGAATTGGCATAGTCCATATTCTCCCAGCTTCTAAATCTACCAAGTCTAGGCCTGGGGCACTGGGTGCGGGGATTCCCCAAAGCTTGATTACATGTTCCATGCTCAGGCCCAAACCCCAAACTGAGGCTCAAGACTCAATCTTTTGAAGTCTTTTGCTAGGTGGCCATCTTCCTACAGCTCTTCCAAGAGCCCAAGAGAGCAAGCCAGGTGGAGCAGGTGCTGACGGCGTATTCAAAGTGCATTACGGTGAGAGGTGGAATTGAGGCAGCATACACAAGCCTTCTGTGCCTGGCAGCTGGGAACAGCTGTGAGGCTCCCAGGTTTGGCTCAGGCTCTCTGGTGTGGCTCTGCCCCCACAGTGCTGCATTCAAACAGGAGGCCATCTGACAGGGGCCTTGCTCCTCTCTGTGGTTGGAGGGAAGATGAGTGAAGGGATCAACTTCTCTGATGACCTGGGTCGGTAGGTGTGGCATCCTTTTGTCTTCTGGGGCTGTGGGCCCTGGGCCCTATCTGGTGAATCATGCCATAGGGTTGGTACCCATGTGGGTGGCTTGCGGTCTGTAGGGTGTGGGTGGAGCGTTTGAAACCTTTTTCCATCTGGCTTTGTAGAACAGAGAAGTGGGCATCCAAGACTTGGAATCACACACAATTAGTTCAAAATAGCAGGTAGTTGATCTCATGTGGATGATGACCCGATGGCTGTTTGTCACTTATGCCATGGGCCATATAACCCACTACAGGTGTGTGGTGATGGTGGGGATGCCGTACCCCAACATTAAATCTCCAGAGTTGCAAGAGAAGGTGGCCTACTTGGATCAGACCTTTGTGAGTATCTGCAGTGTTTCAGAAGTTGAAAGGAAATGTCTAGGGAGTTCTGATCTTTCATTGTCTGTTTTTTTGTTTTATGTTTTTCTTTCTTAGCCTAGAACACAAGGTCAGGCCCCCCCAGGGAAGATGTTGATGGAGAATCTGTGTATGAAGGCTGTAAACCAATCCATAGGTGATCTGGGCTGCAGCTGGGGCAGATGGGTGGATTGAGGGAGGAGGGAGTTTCCTGCTGTAGTGTTCAGCTGAGGAGCAAACGAGGGAGGAGACCCAATGGACATGCAGTATTGGTAGGCAATTGACCTCAAGAGTCCCATCCTGTGTGTCTATCCAGGCAGGGCCATTAGGCACCAGAGGGACTTTGCCAGCATTGTGCTCCTGGATCATCGCTATGCCCGTCCTGCTGTCCTGGGGAAACTTCCAGCCTGGATCCGAGACCGTGTGGAGGTCAAAGCCACCTTTGGCCCTGCCTTTGCTGCCATTCAGAAGGTTGGTTTGCTCCCTGTGTCCGAGGCTTCCCCAGTGAGAAATGAATCTTCTCATGGCTTTTCTCTCCCTGCAGTTTCATCGAGAGAAGTCACAGCCCAGTCTGGTGTAGGATCCTCTTTTATTCTCTCTGCTTGACTCAGCCTTTGTGTTTGGCCTAAGATGGTCAATGGCATATGCAGACTGTGAAGTCTACACCAGCCTTCCAGAGGCAGTGGATTCCAGTGATGTGACTTACATAGAAAAGCTACCAGGACAAACCCAGTTCATCCAGAAGGAACCTGACCTGGGGCACCTCATTCCCTGAGACCGATTTTCCCCACAGCACCTAAGCTCAAGTTCATCTTTCTCTTGGCTTCAGAAGGCTGTGCAGACAGTAGCTCCCTGCCCTTTTGTGAGGCAAGGCCTACCCTGGCTTTATCCTTTCTAGAGACAGAGAGCTGTTCTTGGCCTTTATATCAAGTCTCAGCCTCAGATGTCCCTATTCAGGGCTCTGCTGCCTATGGGCCTTCACATTCAGAATGTATTGACTGGGTCTCTAGGAAGAGGTGGATCTCTCTTGCTTGGCTGCTGCTCCTTCCTCAAGCCAGGGGACCTCTGAGAAGAGGCCAATACCACCACACCTACCATGGCATGGGGAGCAATGCCAACAGAATCGTTAGACTCTCAATGTGACTATATTTAGAGTCCCTCTATGTGATACCAGGACATCTATGGTTATGGAGAAATATCCCTTGCTCAGCAATAGTGACCCCAAAACACCTCTATTTGGGACTCAGAAAAACTGCTCTACTCCCTCAGACATTCTGTCTCACTGTTAAGACCACCAGGGCAGGAGGAGAGTCAGCAATCTGCTGAACCATCTGCATCTGCAAGGCCACCCTTTCTCTACTAAATAAAGGGCACTGTTCACATGGGCTGAGGCCTGGAGTCACCATTGTTTATTGTGTGTGTGTTTTTTCAGTTCTAACAAACGTAGGCAAAGTACTCTGGGGTGGCACCGGTAAGGTAGTCAGTCACATGAGACAATGGAGCTGGCACATGGTGTACACAGCCCCAGGACATGAAAAGAGGTGAGGAAAGGTGAAGGACAGTTGTCCAACCACTTGGTCCTCTGTGGACAACAGGAACTAGAGGTCTGCTTGCCCAGGAGCCTCCTAGGGCTGTTCCTGCTGGAGTGAATGAGGAAGGCCCTGTCTAGGGTTGCTGGTCTACAATTAACATCACATCGTTTTTGGCCACATTATTGGGTCATAGATTCAAATGTTTGGAAATAACTAGTCATGGTTGTCGGTAAAGCTTCCTAAATGCATTTTGCTTTCTTGAATTCAGACAGGGAAAATTGGACCTGTATCTGCATTCGGGTCCTAGGGAACCCAGAGTCAATCTAAGGAAATCATTCCACTTGAATGAGCCCAGATTCTTAAAAGGAGGATGGTTGTTTTGTGGGTGCTCATTTAGGAATTTCAGAATAGAGAGGCACCTTAGCTATCAAGATTGTGAAGAACTCTTAACATGGGGCATTCTTTGCATAGAGATTTTATTCCTGTTCTTGGTAGTTCCCTCCATGAGTGAAGCAATCATAGCTAGAATCCAGGTGTCTAATCAGAACCTTGGGGTGAGGCCCGGATTATCCCTCCCTTCCTGTACACAAGGCATCTCTCACCAGCTCCCTTCCTGTACACAGGGCATCACTCACTGACACTCTTCCTTCCTGTACACAGATATCTCTCACTAGCTTCCCACCTCTCTGCCTGTACACAAAGCCAACTGGAACATAACTTCTCTAGGAGGCCAAGACATCTCAGACTTAACATTTCTTAGGGAATAATTTGATTAGGACTGGGTACAGTAGAAGTTGGGATCATTCTGTCTAAGTGCTTAGTGGTAGAATTTTCCAGTTCTTTAGAATGGGAAATAAAGGTGTGTCTGGTTGAGTCTTGGAGATACCTGTGTTCAGAGATAGGGGAATTCCCTGGACTCTATAAGTTCTCTCCAGTTCCTAGGCAGTCTAAGTATTAAACTAGGAGAGTTTCATGGTGAGAAGATGGGTAATTGAAAAGTATTAGCCAGGTGGTGGTGGCACACGCCTGTAATCCCAGCACTCAGGAGACAGAGGCAGGTGGATCTCTGTGAGTTCGAGGCCAGCCTGGTCTACAGAGCTAGTCCAGGACAGGCTCCAAAGCTACAGAGAAACCTTGTCTTGAAAAACAAAAAAACAAAAACAAACAAAAAAAAAATGAAAAAAAAGAAAGCATTTAAATAGGAAGAAGGGGTGGGAAGTAATAAATTGTTGATATTGCCATGCATTAAAAATTACATGGTGCTGTGGAATGTATGTTTAAGAATGCAAAGATGTGTTGTATTCTTTTATGTTGCATTTTTCAACTCTGTAAAGCTGTGTTACTTTGCCTGCCTAAAATATCTGATGGTCTAAAAAAGAGCTGAACAAACATTAGCAAGCCGGGGGTTAGGGAGGGGAAGGATAGGAGGGGCTGGCATGCAGAGATAATAAATAGGAGAAATCTAGGTTCAAGAGAAGAAGGGAGAATGGGGAAAACAGGAGAGGAGGATGCCAGGGGCCAGCTATGGAATAAGAAGGAAAGAAAGATATATAGAATAAAGAAGAGTAAAAAGCCCAGAAGCAAGAGGTACATAAGAGAAATGGGATAATTGAAGACAGAAAAGCTGGCAAGAAACAAACCAGGCTGAGGCCAGGCATTCATAAATAATAGTCTCAGTGTATTTATCTGCCATCTGAAGTGTAGACTCCCATAGAGGTTTTTTATTTTATTTTATTTTTTTAAGAAACAACCACAATACAGGTTATTTTTGTTCTATTTGATCTGTTACCAACACTACCTCAGCACATAGGTGTTGGACACTGATGCTACAAAAGTTAAGTAACTGCTGGTTGGGGACATAGCTCACTGGTAGAGTCCTTGCTTAGCAGCAGCCCTGAGCTTACTCTCCAACAGAAAGCTGCCGGGGGTTTAAGGAGAGGAAACATTATTTACTCCAAGAAGAGAAGCACAGATTTAAGGTCCATAGAGCTCTGCTTTGGTCAAGCTCAGGTAGATACAACAGAACTAGCAAGACTAAAAAGGCGATTTCCTGGAATGATGCACATGGAGGTGAAGAATGTCACTTTCTGGGAAACCCAGGACATGGGCGGCAGGTACACTGGGACTCCTTGCACATTGAGCTTCTAGTTAGACTGGACTTCGAGACAGCCCAGGAACCTCACCACATATATACTGTGGGCTGTCACTCTGCTCAAACTACACATGGAACCACAGTCTTCATTTTGCCATCCTTTTTTTTTTTAAACACAACCTTGGATGGGAATGACGTCTTGAGCAGCCTCTCCCTTTTGTTTTCAGCTGCTACTGCCAAGGAAAATTCCTCAAGTTCCTTAGTTCTAAAACTCAAGTGAGCACCTGATTAATCTTGTCTCTCTGTTTAAGATAGATCACTATTCTTTTGGCTGTTTGTCCCTGTGCTTTCTGCAATCTTGGTCTCAACAATTCACACTCTTACAGTCCCTCCTCTTTCTCAACAGTTGGACTCCAGGAGCTCCACCTGGGCCCTGGCTGAGGATCTCTGCATCCACTTCCATCAGTTATTGGATGAGAGTTCCAGCACGACCATTAGGGTGTTTAGTCATCTGATCACCAGACACATGAATTATGAGCCAACCGCTCTGGAGCCCTCAGCTGGATCAGGCCCTCTGCATGAGTGAGGCAATTGGGTAGCTTGAACTGTTTGGGAGACATCCAGGCTGTGGAACCAGGACCTGTCCTTGGTGCATGAGCTGGCTCTTTGGAACCTTGGGCTTACACAGGGACACTGCTCAGCCTGGAGGGAGGGGACTGGACCTGCCTGTGCTGAATCCACCAGGTTTAGATGAATCCCCAGGGGAATCTGGGCCCTGGAGGAGGTGGGAATGGAGGGGAGGGAATGGCAGGGCGGGGGAGGACAGGGGAACTCATGGCTGATGTGTGAAATTGAAACACTAATATAATAATAATATTAAAAAAAGATAATCACTAATCAGTGTCCACTGCTTTGAGATGAAGAGAACCAAACTGCTCCTTTCCTTAGTGTCTCCATGGTTATATCAGTTTGAACCTTTGGTGAACTTAGCTATCCTGTACTGCTTTGTTGTACTACTGTCATACAAGAACACAACCACCATTTTTGGTATTGTTTCACTCCTTTATAAATTATACACTAATTATCAGAGATGGGAGTAAAGTGGGTTGAACCCAAGGAATGCACTCAAATCACCCCCTCTATATCTGTCTCTCTAGTTTCCATCCTTTCTCTTCTCACTCTTTTTCTCTCCCTTCATCCTCCCTCCTTCCCTTCCACCCCACTCCAAACCTTTAGCTCTGGGGTTTTCTGTCTTACGCTCATGTCTCCCCAACTCAGTATGAGGGGAAACACCAGGTTCCTCAACCTCAGAAGGATCATATGACAAAACTGTGTATTATTTCCTTCCTACACTCCAACTGTGATATTTATGACAACCCAGTCAACCATGTTTTACTTATGATCTTTAAAGTGTCTTGAGTTCACCTGTGCAACAGACACCACTGTAGAGAGAGCTTTGCTGACCTGCTGTCCATACAGAGTTGCCCTTATTCACATGCTCACCTTGTTCTTATTCAGCACTGGTCCTCACTCTGTGTAATCAGAGTCTGAGGCAGTCTGGGTTAGAGGAAGATGGCCAGGATTGATGTCTAAAGTTCTTATCAATAAACCTGTGTCTCTCTATATAAAGAGGTGGGGACAATCTTAACTGGTTACAACTCGACAAAAGAATCCCTGAGGAAGACACACATTCTTAAAGCAATCATTGCAAGAATTACGT
>NW_023413568.1:0-467 GCF_903995425.1 Onychomys torridus | reverse complement strand
CCAGTGTTCTCATCCATGAAACACATTCTGTTTTACCGCAAGAAGCATCCTCTTCTTTCCAGAGTCTCCAATACAGCAAGAAATATGAGAATGCCCAGAAAAAAATAACTCTTTCCTACCATACGGACGATATGCAGTTCAACTCTGCTTATGAAGACTGATACAAACCACAGCTCCTCTTACATAAATGCTCTTTAGTTAATAGTAAGGAATCGCGATAGGTTTGTGAACTCTGTAAAATCATTTGAGTCAAAATTCAGTTTGAATACAAGAAATGAACTCCTGCTTGTAGGAAGACACAGATCCTGGTGTTTAACTCCGTTTCTGAAGGAAATTCAGACCAATGTTCTCATCAATAAAACACACTCTGTTTTAACGCAAGAAGCAAGCTCTTCTTTCCAGCATCTCCAATGCAGCAAGAACCATGGGAATGCCCAGAAAAAAAAGAACCTGTGTTTCCTACTCAT
>NW_023413567.1:0-6603 GCF_903995425.1 Onychomys torridus | reverse complement strand
CCAGCCTGGGCTACCAAGTCAGATCCAGAAAGGCTCAAAGCTACACAGAGAAACCCTGTCTCAAAAAAACGGAAAAAAAAAATTAAAATTGGAAACCCAAACAAACAAAAATAACAACAACAACAAAATGCAAAAGGAATTCAGGGATGCTGAGCACTTAGTAATCTATAAACAAAATAAGAGGTTAGAACATTAGAGAAATTAGTACCATGTAAATTAGTACTATGTCCCGGAGTCATTGAAAAAGTGACCTAAAAAACTGAGTCAATGGGCTACGTAGCAAACTGGGCTTGCAAATTCCTTTATATCTCCACTCAGTTCTCACCAGCTGCACACCCTCCTACACCTTCCCCCTGCATCTGTGCTCTGGAGCTTAGAGAGCCTTGTGCTAGGCAGCAACAGTGTATCTGCAGACCTGCCTGCCTCAGGACTTCTGGAGTTTATAACAATGAAAAGAATTCCTTCATTCAACTGGATTTTTTAATATTTATTGTTACTCTTCAGTGTATATATATGCACGGGGTGTGTGTGTGTGTGTGTGGTGTGTCTGTGTGTGTGTGTGTGTCTGTGTGTGTCTGTGTCTGTGTGTCTGTGTGGTGTTCACACATGCATGTGTGCACACACTAATGGAGGCAAGAAATGGCTGTTGGATCCCCTGGAACTGAAGTTACAGATAGTTGTGAGCTGCCCTGTGAATGTGTTCCGTGCACACACATCGTACACAAACATACACTCAGGCACACACACCTATACATAAAGCTAAATAAATAAATATCTTTTAAAATAATATGGAGTTTGTTCTTTCACTTGGTCAACAAATATTGATCAAGTGGCCATTCTGTGTCCATTCTTATGCTAAAATGTGTAAATAAACACTATCACCATGACTTTCAAAAACCAGACTTTCTTCACAATGAGCCAAGGAAGAACATGATTCTCTTCACAAACAGGAAAGAATGCTCAGCAACCAGAGGTGAGGCATGGAAGCTGCTGGAGGACCTTTTTTGCTGGGTTTTTGTTTGTAAGACAGGATATCACTGTGTAGCCCTGGCTTACCTGGAACTCCATATGTAGGCCAGGCTGGACTTGAACTCCTGCCTCTGCCTCTTGAGTGCTAGGATAAGTGGAGTATACCACCATGCCCAGCTTCTCGGAGCACCTTAACTGAAGCTTAAGAAAGGAAGTGTGTAGGGTTGCAGATGGCAGCAGCAACAGCAACATGCAGTCACTGTAAACATCTGGGTACAGAGGGTTGCAAAGGCCTTTTAAACACTTCCCCTCCTCATCTGGGTACAGAGAATTGCATGGTCCTTTTCTAGACACTTTCACTTAATTCATTTCTTTATTTAATCTCCAACACCACCCTGAGATGTACCTGAGCAAACACACTTCAAAACTCGGTTTAGAATTTACAAAATGAAGGCACACGAGGGTCACCTGGCTGGCTTTTCTTTGCTTAGGATGATAGTGGTGGGAAAACAGCAGGACTCCATGTCCCGGGTTCCTAGAAACACAGCAGTGACTGTGGCTGCTTGGAGCCCAGTTGAAGAACTCAGCTCAGTTTTCCTGCAGGCCATGACTCGGACTCACTTGTCTCCTTCAAAGAAGAGGCTGCTGTACAAATGCAGCCTGTGGCTTATTCACAATAAGTGATTTTTGTTTTCACTTCTTTGTTCTGTCTTTAATGGATTCTAATTCCTGTTGTTGGAGGATATATTTTATCCTGGAGCACTCTTATGGAGTTTATTGTACTTATAGCGGAACATCTGTGATCTCTTTGGGATTATTTGTTATTCCCAGTGTCACGCATGACTCTTGCTTTCTGAATGCTTGTCTAGGTCTCCATGTCATTAAAGAAACTTAAAGGGTTTCCACCCACTGATGGAGCTACAGAAAAAGGCCAAAGCATGGGATAAAGTAGATTTATTTATTTCCTTCAGAGGCAGAGGCAGAGTGAGCTGCCAGTCTGGTCCACAGTCATCCATTTGGGAATTTTTTGTTTGTTTGTTTTTCGAAACAGGATTTCTCTGTGTAGCTTTGTGCCTTTCCTAGATCTCGCTCTGTAGACCAGGCTGGCCTCGAACTCACAAAGATCCGCCTGCCTCTGCCTCTGGAGTGCTAGGACAAAAGGCGTGTGCCACCACTGCCCAGCTGGGAATTCTTAGGAGGCAGTTGCTACATGCCTGACACAGTATTAGAATCATTAAGAAAGACCTAAGTTCAACCTTGGTCCTGAGCAAGCTCACAGAAGAAAAAGCTATCTTTGTATGCATACCAACAGCTGGGAAAATTAAAAATCAAACAAAACAAACCAAAACCCCCTTCAACACACTTAGTGGTGGGTCTGCTGTGTACTTGTTCATTGGTAAATTATAATCCCAGCACTTAGGAAGCAGGAGGAAAATAAACTTGAGGTCACCCTGGGCTACCTTGTGAGATCCTGTTAGAAAGCAGCAAAGAATGAGGGGATGGGGCCAGAAACCATCTCCACTCAATATTATAATAACTCAAAAGCAGGTTGAGTTATCTCACATAGTCCTTTAGTTATCTCACACAGTCCTTTAATCATTGTGAAGTCTCAGCATTCCATTTCATGGAGGCAAAAGTGGAGTCAGTTTCTCAAGACCACAAGATAAATAACCAAGACTCATAAGACACAGATCTTCAACCCCAAGATTTAGACTCTCCACGAAGGGGTTAAAGAAGCTTACTAGAACAATTTGGGATTAATGGTATTTCCCTTTTTGTAAGTAGATCGCTTTCAGATGAAAACAATATTGTTGACTTGGATGGTGTTTCATGGTAGGAAGATGACCAGCCGGCTGCCATTCTGTAGTCAGGCGTGGGAAGTTAGGGGAGAACTGTGAAGGAAGTTGTACAGACAGCCTAAACAGCCTGCTTAAGGAACAGGGGGAAGAAAGGCTTATTCACCGTGCCTCCAGGAGCATTCATCTGAAAAGGATAAACTAAGAGCAAGGAGCTAGTGGCACACACCTTTAATCCCAGCCCTTGGGCGGATCTCTGAGTTCAAGGGCAGCTTGGTGTACAGAGCACATTCCAGGATAGCCAGGGCTGCACAGAGAAACACTGTCTTGAAAAACAAACACAAATACACAAAAAGGAATAAATGAAAGAAAGAATAAAGCAAGAGAACTTGGCTGGGCTTTTACCATTAACTATTTTCATCTCCTTGTTTCTCTCACTGAAGACAGAGGGTCCCCAGCCTGTATTCTGGGGGTACCTCTAGAAATATAAGCATCTATGTTTAGTAAACATCTGACTAATGAAAACGCAGGCAGACTTTTTTTGTTTTCTTGAGACAGGGTTTCTCTGTGTAGCCTTGGCTGTCCTGGAACTCATAGAGATCCACCTGCCTCTGCCTCCCTAGTGCAGAGTAAGACATTTTGTCTCTTGCACACAATCTATGTATGTGCAGTATGGTCTTTGTTAGTTCTGTACGTGTGCAGCTTGGGGTCCTGTGTCTTCTTACATCTAACATCATCAGCTGGCACTAGCCACTACATACCCATTGCGTGGTCACGCAATCCCCGCCTTAAAAAGCCGGATGCAGTCTCTCTCTCTCTCTCTCTCTCTCTCTCTCTCTCTCTCTCTCTCTCTCTTCTCTCTCTGCTCCCGCCATCTTTCTTTCTCTCCAGGCCTGGCTCTCCTCCCTCCTATCCCCTCCTTCTTTCTAATAAAGCTCTTCATAACTCTGGTAGTCATGGCCGTGGCCCGTGACTTTTCCGCCGGTAACCAGCGCTGCCACCAGTGCCGTTTATCATACTATCAGCCTTCTCTCAGTTGCTAGTTTTCTTTTGTCCTTTCCAGTGTATATCTAGCTGAGCGGTAAATGAATCAAGCATTAGGACTTTAAAAGTCCACAGTTCTGCTGAAGCAAACCAGACTTACTCCCAAGAAAGGAGCCAAACACCACTAACTAAAACGAATGCCAAGAACTAAATTTACACAACATCATACTACCTAATCTGAGTGTTACCATTTGTCCACAGCGCTCAGATGTATTCTCCTATCCATGTATTAACCAGGCCCAACCCTGCTTAGCTTCCAAGATTAGATGAGATGGGGTGCATTCAGGGTGCTGTGGCTTAGATGTATTCTCAACACATTTCAGAATGCTTTGATTACAGACTTCCCGGCAGCACCATTGTTTCCATGCACAAAAGGAACCAGAGCAAAAGAAACTGCACAGTTTCCTTAACATATTTTAGCCAAGCTTGGGGCTCCCACTCCATCCGGAGGTACCAGTATTCTGAAGGAAGTAGTACATGCTAGGGCAACATATCCCCCAGTATTGCTCCCATACCATCCCTCAGACTCAGATTTGAGTCTAGATCCTATCAAAGACTGAAGCCAGCTGCCCCCAGTAAGAACAAGTCTTCCCTTTGACATCAGTGACAAGTATACATTCTAAATGAGTGGGCACCTAGCATCCTCAACATCCACGTAATTCTCCTCTCTGTCTCTTTCATACACATCTGGAGCAAACTGCTTGCCAGGAGACCACGGAGGTGAAAACCCTGCGTGTGAAAAACCCAGCATGTGAAAAACCCTGCTTTCAGCTAAGATCTCTTTAGGGCATAAGAACTCCATTTTTTTCCCCTCTCCCCAGGCTAAGCTTTGAGCTGGGCCCCCAGGAAGGGAGGCTTCCACAGCTGCTTCCTTCATCCTCAGCCTTCCTTAGGAAGCAGTTAGGGGGTCCGACATCTTTGAGTTGCCATCCCAGCTCAGTTATCCACCTTCATTTTTGTATTGATCGCCTCTGAATATTACACCTTAGATCCACCTGGGATCCCAAACTACCCAGATATCTGGAGGAGAGTTTAGACACACGTACAGTCACCTACTTCCTCCCCAGCCTCAACTTCAAACATTACAGTCAAGACTTGCAGTAGGAAGGAGGCAGAGAGAGAAGTCAGGGTTGGGGTGGGGTGGGGGAAGAGAAATCGAAAAGAATGAAATGTGAAAGGCTGACTGTCATCTCACAGTACCGGGGATCCTGTGAGACTCACCACCAGAGGCGCTGAGGTCAGATCTTAACACCTGCCCACACAATATACACTGGGGAAATCAGAAAACAAACAAAATGTTCAGACCAGATTACACAGTTGAGCTTCAGAACCATATGGCCTGCTAATAATGGGAGCCATTTATTTATTGCTCAATACATAGAGTTTGGGTGTGGCATATCCTATTTTTTTTTTTTAATTCATTGGAGAGGGGTTGGATTGTTTTATAAATGGTAGGACTCAGCCAGAGAAGTTCCACAATAGCAATCTAGTAAGCACCCAAACTTCTTAGTCCTAACTCCAAAGGCCATGTTCTTAGCTACTGTGACATTTCCCTCCAACCTGTACTACAATGCTAAAACATTACGACCAAAATGTTTATCTGGACTTTAAAATAATTATCTTCAATACACTTGATACAAACACAAAGAATCATAGTCTTTTTAAAGATGTTACCTAATTGATCTGTTCAGTGTATTATCATCTGAGTCAATGATTACAAGAATTGCATCATTTCTGATTAAGGCAGCCCTCGCTCGCATTTACTCAATATTTATCCAGCAAACATTTGAGTAACAGGCCTCGCTTATGCTTGGCTCTGAGAATCTGGTTGTGAAATTATCACAATCTATTGTTCCCAGGGAGCACACAAGCCGGTGGAGAAGGCAGACTTGCCGAAGAAACCTACATAAGCTGGAGTCTAAAGTGCACTGAGCAAAAGAGAGAGCCGTTCCCTGTGTGGGGGCAAAGAGAAAATGGGTCCTAGGGAAACTCGGTTTTAAAGCTGAGGAAGGGTTCACAAAGCTGTGAACAGGAAGGAGAAGGGAACGAGCAGGCTCCACTAAGCTCTCAGGAGGACCAAGGAGGTAGATGTGAGGAAGTGTCGGGGTCTTTGTGAACCTCATCTCCTACTCTGTAGCATTTTAGCCTTTGTTTTCTAGCACAACAAACATGGCTGTGCCTACATGAGGCAAGGGTTTCCAGCTGCACTGTGTTCTTTGGCTCCAAGTCTTGTTTCCTATCTGTTTTATTTGTCTAGAGTACACAAAGGATGTGAAAGGTATGGTGGGAACTTCTCCAGGTGAGTCCATTAAGTGCCTAAAGACGGCCTTTGTCTAGAAGTCTCCTTTAAATAAGGTAATAGAAAGGAAACTTGAAACAAAGGTTTAATGAAATAAAGAAAATAGAAAAAAGAAAAAGGTAATTCTCAACTAAGACATAATAGTAACTCAAGTAAAACAAACGTTTTTCATCTTAATACATTTGGACTTTTATTCGGTAGTCAGTTGTGCCTCTTTTTGTTTGTTTGTTTGTTTGTTTGTTTTGTTTTGTTTTTCCAGAAAAGTTCTTGTTGAATAGTCCTAGCTGGCTGAAACTTACTACGGAGATCAGACTGAATTTGACCTTGTAACTATCCCTCTGCCTCCTCCTCCCAATGACTAAGACAAGAGTCTCATGTCACAGCTGAATAACCATAGTTCTTGAATACTACTGTCTCAGAAATAGTAATATATACCTCTTTATCATTATGAAATATCAAGTCTGTAAACCAACAAAGCTTTCAATCCATTTATTT
>NW_023413566.1:0-30143 GCF_903995425.1 Onychomys torridus | reverse complement strand
GATCTGGGATATGGCCCTTCTTCTCTGAGACTCTTTGGCTGTGGTTCCAATGGGGAGTGTGAGGCTCTGCTTGCCTGGCTATAGGAGGCTGTGATACTTGTAATATTTTTGCTTGATTGTTGGTGAGTGGATGGAGCAGATTTTAGATCACGTGTCATAACCCCTGTGGCAGTATATAGACAAATGATTCTTCTACATTGTTTTGTGATTGGGCATCAGTGGGACTGGGTTTGCCTGAAACCACAAGGGGACATGAGAGTTCACAGAGCCATAGCATGCAATTACCTCCATTTGCCTAGAAAGCTTTAGAGATTGGGACCTCTATGTTTGGGAGATATATCCATAGCTATAGCATCAGAAACAGCATTTAAAGGTAACTTTGAGTTGATTTTGTGGGAGTTGTGAAATTTGTGTTTATTTAATTTTTTATATATACATAGAATTATAGGTAGTTGGATAACATTGGTCAGGATCCCACATTTCCTCTGTGTGCTTCCTTTGGCCTCTTGATTCAAATTTGTCTATATTTTTTGCTTTTGTTCTCGGCTTTTTCTCTCCACCTACTTTATTCACAAATATTGTACATATTCTTGATGGTTGTAGCTTTGTGGTAAATATAGAAGTCACATTGTGTCAATATGTGTACTACTTTTTCATAATCCAATGAGCCTTCTGAGAGTTACCACTTTGCATTTAGCTTTGGAGTCAGGTATCCTGTTATAAATTGTTGGGAATTTTCTTTGGATTGTATTCAACTCATGCTACAAATTTCCCATACCCAGTGTCTTAATATTGATTCATTATGTTCCTGATAATCATTTATTAACTTCTGTATTTATTTATACTTTGTTGTTAATCTGTGATAGACCTTTCATTTATTGGATAGAATGTACTATGGGGCTTGGCTAGTGCTTCAGCATATGTTTTTGGAGACAATCTGTGTTCATATCTCAGCATCCAAGTTGGTAGGTTCATAAGCACCTGCTAGTCCAGATCCAGGGGATCTGACATGCTCTTCTCTTATGTGTCACCTGAACATACTTGGAAGACATTCATTCTTTCACATATTAACCTACACATAAAAATGAGGATGAACTTGTTTTCAAAAGTTCTTGTGACTTATAAGGCTATTAGAGCAAACTAAGTTGTTTTAGATGTATAATATAAAACATATACTCTTGATTTAATAATCTGTTATCCTGTATTTCATTTGGAAAAGTTTTCATTTGCTCACTGATTCAGACTCACATCCAGTCATCAAGCATAGGAAACATATTGGTGTCTCCTAGAAAATATCATTTTCTTTATCATAAAGAATGAGATCTTTTTAGTAGTCAAAACTATTTTCTATAAAGTTAAAATACCAGAAAGCTTCAAGTGAATCTCTCTAATTTTGGTGGAACAGCCATCCTCATCCGAATCATTTTTTATTATTAGCAAATGAGAGAACTGGCATGCACAATATGAGTGATGACCAGAGATTTTTTAATCTTATACTTCTTACATAAAGGACTATGATATATATTTGTAGGTGTGTCTTTGTGTCTTGATTTTTTCAGTGGAGCTATCTATGTTTTTAGTTTTATTGGCATCTAATTATATTGTTTCTCTTGAAAATTATCAACCTTCACCAATTTTTATGCTCACAAAAATTTACATTATTATGTTATGATTACCTTGATGTTTTTTGTTTGTTAAATTTGTGTACAGAACACTTTTTTTTACCTTAGAGCCTTTTTATCCTCATTCCTAGACATGTCTGTGTTTCCAGTTGTTGCTATCTTCATATTTCATTTTGTTTCTGGTTAAATGATTGATATAGTTAATTAATACATTGATTTTGAGTTTCTAAAACCTTCTGAGGTATCATTGTCTCTTTCTCTTAATTAGCTTTTGCTATCTACATGATGTAGCCTCGAGTCATTTGGAGGAACATCAACTGAGATTGTGCCCAGATCAGAATTGCTGGTTACTGTGTGGTTGAGAGATTGTGTTGATTGGAGATTAATGTAGGAAGCCTCTTCCATTGAGCATGGCAATATCCTTAAGCAAGTGGGCCTGGGCTGGATATGAAAGGTAGCCGACACAAGACAGTGGCCAGGCAAGAGAAACAACAAAGTTTCTCCATGGATTTTTGACTTCAGGTGCTAGCTTGAGTTTCTATTCTAAGCTCCCACATTGATGGGTTATGATACAGTAATATCCAAATAAACCCTTGTATTACCTAAGACACTTTCAGTTGGAAATTTAATCACAGCAAGAAACAAGAAAGTTAGCACAAAACATAGGACATCACAAGTGATTTTGTTGCAGCATAGGTCCTAGGATTGATGACTTTGGGAGAAATGTTGAAGATATTAAGATTTTAGATGGCAAAAGCCATAGAAAGCTTTACACAGACATAAGTGGCCAATCTTGTAGGACTGCTAAGAAGGGAGAATTGAGAGTAATGAAGTGGAGGTCAAGGTCATAGCATTTCAGTGGGAAATTGGACTCCATAAAAAATATAGCCTGAGTCTCTACAATTTGGCTCCAATCTTCTTACTTATCTCCATCCCAAAACTATAACCATAGTAAAAGCAAGGCTGATCTTAGAAAAATATTGATTGTGCATTACTATGATGACTATAATCTCTTGAAAAGAAACAACATGAAAATCGTGTTGAGGAAATTACTAGTGTCAATGCAGTCCAGTCAGCACCATTCTCTTATATAATTCGGAATATTTCTTGACTTTTTTTGCCATTGTCCTTCCAGTTCTGACCATCCGGCAAGTGTGGACATCAGGGGTAGTGTGGGTCGTGGGCTCCCTCTTGTGGCCTCAATTTAATCACCAGGCATTGGTTGGGCATTATTCAAGCTCTAAGCTTGCTGTTGCCCCAGTGTATCATGCAAGCAGGACAAGTGTGGTTCAAATATTTTTGGCTTGATTGTTATCACCACTGGGAGCCTTGTGTGGCTACAGCCATCTGTCCAGTTCTGGTTCTCTATTCCCAATTACTTGGCGTCCCACTTCAGTCACACTTACAGCTTCTGAATTTCCACTGCACTAGGATTTCACATTGCCCCCTAAAACCTCCCCTATTCCAATCATTTTTCCAATGTATTCTCTCCTCTGTCCTTTCCTTCCTCTTCTGATCATTCCTACACCTGCTGTCCATCCACCCACAAAATCTGATTTTATTTCTCTTTCTAGGGAGATCTATGCATCCCTCACTACAGCTGTCTTGTTACTTATCTTCTCTGGCTTTCTGGGTTGTACTGTGATTATGCTTTACTTAACAGCTAATACACACTTATAAATGAGTACATATCATGTTGTGTTTCTCAGTTGCCTCACCTAGTATAATAATGAACTCAGGAAACTAGACATGAACACACCAAATAACCAATACAAATGAAGTACAGATCTAAACACAGAATTCTCAGCAGAGGAATCTAAAATGGCTAAGAAACAATTTTAAAAATATTCCACACTTAGCCATGAAGGATGTGCTAAAAATGTCCTTTGAGATTTATTTTAAACCTGTCATAATGGCTAAGATTAATACCACAAGAAACATCACATGCTGGTGTGGAAGTGGAGTAAAGGGAACATACCTCTATTGCTGGGGGGAGTGGGAACTTGTACAGCTTTAAAATTAATATGGTGGTTCCTTCGAACACTAGCAATTGACCTATCTACAGACCCAGTTATAACCTCTTTCGGACATATACCCAAAAGATGCTTCTCCATCCTTCCTCAAGAACACTTGCTCAACTATGTTCATAGCAGCTTTATTCATAATATCCCCAAACTGCTGTCTTTGAGAGTTTGTCCCTGCTTTTGGTTTTATGTCTTCACAGATTCTCTTGAGTGGTTTGTTATTCAGCCTGGCTGGGATATCCATAATTAATCAGAAATACATTTGAACTCATGACCCTTATGTGTCTGTCTCCTGAGTACAAGCACAAGGGCAGATGAGGTACCCCAATGAGTGCTATTTTGTCATCATATTTCACCCATGTTAGTGTTAAAATGCTTAATCAAAAAACCTTAAGACACACTGAATACCCTGAGTATTTTAAATCATTATTTTCATCTGTCTTCAAGACATGTCACAATGTAGGATAACAAGCAATCCATTGTATATTTTCCTGGAGACCTGCTTGGGCAGGGGGCTCAGGTTCCTAAGATGTGTGGAGTTTGCAGTGGTTAGAAAGAAGGAGGAGATGGACATGATCTGAAGGTGAATCGAGATGGCTGCCAACATCATTTCATTGAAAAAGATACCATTTATACTCTATAATTGCATGTAGGATTAAGTAGGAGAAAAGAAGGCTAGGAGCTGGCATGTGGCTTGAAATCATGGGTTGAGGAAGCTAGCCTTGACCTTGAGAATAGAAATCAGTCATATGTTAATGAAAGGACCACAAGTTCCTCCTGACACAGATAAGGAGAATGAATGCTTAAGCAACTAGTCACTCTCTTTCCTGAAGCTTCTGAAGGAATAGAGACCCTTATCCAAATGCCTGAAATTGGGATAAAATACTTCTTCTGGAGAAGAGACACTATACTACAGTTTCTTAATCTTACTATATAGGCCTTTCCCCCTCAGAACTCTCCTAAAACTGAAGATCCTGAGGTCTTACTTTTTTTCCATTATACAATACCATTCTAATTGAACTCCATTTATTAACTGAACTCTTGCCTTTAATTACCTTAGACTCTGGATGAAAAGTATACATCTCGTCCTTGCAATCAGGTTTGTCTAGTAAATCTCTAACTTTCCTCTTCTTGGTGCATTTAAGAGGACACAATGGAATTCTGGGTTCAGCAGTGGCAGAGATTTTTTTCCAAATAATTATTTTGTTTAGACAGTCTACCATTGTACACATTTTTATCATTTACCTCAGACTGCACAAATTTCCCCAAAGGGAAATCATTAGTAGTGAGTATCACTAACAATAAAAGGAAAAAGGTACTGGAGAAATGTGGCTCATCTGCAATGTCAAAATGCTGGAACTTTGTCAAGCAGCAATGGTCCATACTAGTATTCACAACATAGCATGACATGCGCTGGACATGTATACAATATTTGAAGTTTCATGCTTCTTCATCCCCATTAATTTTATATTTGCCAATTCATCTTTAAATTCTGCCTCCCAGGGGATTATCCAGAGATGCCAGATAATGTAACAGCAATGAAATTTATTAAAAACAAAACAAAACAAAAAGTTTTTTCCTGTGAGTTCGAGGCCAGCTTGGTCTACCAAGTGAGTTCCAGGAAAGGCGCAAAGCTACACAGAGAAACCCTGTCTCGAAAAAAACCCCAAAAGCCAAAAAACAAAAATACAAAAAAACCCTTCATTTTCCAGGGTGACTTTCTCTACAGCTTCACCAAGATGGACTTCATTTCCCAGGATGCCCCTCTCTATAACATGAGTATATTCTGGACTTCATATTCCTGAATGCTTTTCTCCACCACATCACTATATTCTGGACTTCATTTTCCATGATGCCTTTCTCTATAGCGTCATTACATATAGACTTCATTTCCCAGGATGCCTTTCTCCAAAGGCATCAGTACATATGGACTTCATTTCCTAAGATGCCTTTCTTTATAACATTACTAGGTTTGGACTTTGTTTCCCAGAATGCCTTCCTGCATAACACTATGATATTTTGGACTCCATTTCCCAGGTGTCCTGTGCCCTCAGGACTTTCCCCTTTTCTTCAGCAGGTGTCCAGGGCCTCAGCAGGTGCTTGTGACCTTCTACTGGGTTTTTGTGCTCTCAGCAGTGTGAGGGTGGGAGTCAGGGTCAGGGAGTCAGTGTCAGGGTGTTAAGGTTGGGTTAGGGTTTGGGTTAGATGTCTACATTTTGGACTTCAATTTTCAGGTTGCCTTTCTCTGCAGTGTCACTACATCTGGATTTCATTTCCCAGGATGCCTTGTTCCACAGCACCATGAAATCTTGGACTCCATTTCCCAGGTGTCCTGTGTCCCCAGGACGTTCCCCTTTTCTTCAGCAGGTGTCCAGGGCCCTCAGCAGGTGTTCAGAGCCTCAGCAGGTAACCTGACATTAAGCAGGTTTGTTTTGCCTCAGCAGCTGGGGTTCAGGGTCAGGGGGGTCAAGGTCAGGGTCAGGGGGTTAGTGTCAGGTTGCCCTCAGCAGCCATCTCTGACCATCATCATGTGTCCTGTTTCCTCCATTCCTGGGTCAGAAGGAAATTTCCTGTTCCCTCTTCATAACATCAGCATGCTTAGACTCTATTTCCCAGCATGCCTTTCTCTGTAGTGGTTGTCTGATTAAAACTACATTTCCCATCATGCCTGTTGGGTCTTCTCCCAGGATGTCTTTCCTTACAGCATCAGTACGTGTTGAACTACATTTCCCAGGATGCCTTTCTCTATAGTGTTTTTCTATTAAAAACTACATTTCTCATCATGCCTCTTGGGTCACTTACCAGGATGCCTTTCCTTATGCAATAAGTATGTGTAGGATTCCATTTCCTAGGATAGTTTTCTCTGTATTGTCCATTTATTCCAAACTACATCTCCCATCATGCCTCTTGGGTTCGGGAAGGAATGTCCTGTTTTCTCTTTATACAATTTGTGTGCTTAGGACTCCATTTCCCAGGATGCCTCTCTGTGTAGTGTCTGTCTATTAAGTACTACATTTCCCACCTGGTGGTGTTGGTACACACCTTTTATCCCAGCACTCGGGAGGCAGAGCCAGGTGGATCTCTGTATGTACGAGACCAGCTTGGGCTACCGTGTGAGTTCCAGGAAAGGAAAGGCACAAAGCTACACAGAGAAACCCTGTCTCAAAAACCAAACAAACACCCAAAACCTACATTTCCCATCATGCCTTTCAGGTCATTTCCCAGGATGCCAGGATGCCTTTCTCTACCATGTCAATTCATTTGGACTCCATTTCCCAGGATTCCTCTTTCTATTCCATCATTAGGTTGTGCTCTCATGAATCCTCAGTGTTTTGTCGTCCATGGCTCATTGGCCTGCACTCTCCTGGCCTGTATACTGGTGCTCAGACCTTCCTGTGCGTGCTGACACTCAGTGTTTTCAGGGAGTACTGGAGTCACAGTCAGTGATGAGGACTCAGTCCTTTCCATGGGTCCTGGGGACTCAGTGATTTCCATGGGTGCTGGGGCTCAGTCCTTCCCATGGGTGCTGACATGCAGTCTTTCCTGGAGGTGCTGACATTCAGTGATTTTCATGGGTGCTGACGCTCAGTCCTTCCCATCGCTGCTGATACAGTCTTTCCTGTGGGTGCTCAGTGCTCAATTCTGAATAAGGGTGCTGGGTCTCAATCCCTCCATAGGTGCTGACACACAGATGACAACAATGAATTTCATATTATGGGCCAGTGCATGCTTTTCTCATGGATAAGACATTCAGTAAATCCATTGATGGTGGTTTTGCAAAGCATTACATGTAGGAAAGTCAAATTTGTACCAGAATAAATATTTACTTCAGTAAGGACAGAATTGTCCATTCAAAAGAGGAAGTGGTGCAAGGTAGTCAACCTGCCACTAGACTGCGTGTTGGACTTGTGAGGAGTTGGGAAGGTGAGATTGGCTGTGGCTTGTTGTGCTTGGATGATGTTTAAGTTTTCACTCCAGTATCTGGCTTTGGGCTTTTTGCAAATAAGACAGTTTAGCTATTTGTTTCACAAATATCTCCTTTTTATCTTTAAATCATTTTTAGTTGTTAAGATTCTGGAAAATATTCCACCTGTGTGACAGGGAATCACTGCACACCACACAGTGCAGTGGGCTGCACACTCTAGCTACCGACATTGTGTCCAGGGGGAAGAAGGGAAAGTGCCTGTGGAGTGCCATAAGATAGCAGGGTTTGTATTGGATCCAGGGGCAATTGCTATTGAATTGCATATATCTGCTGATTTTGAAAATATCTTTGTCTGTGGGGAAAGGCAGATTTAGGAATTATTGTACTGTGTTTTTAATCATAGTGTAACCCTATGGGTGATGCTCTTTTTGCTCAGGCCTCACTAGCCAATCAGCCCCTCCAGGCAAACTGCCAATAAGAAGTGGTTCAGGGTCCTTCCAGCAGCCAGCTTCAGGCTGGACTCTGAAGAGGAGAAGGCACCAGTGGTTTTGTGTGCTGTGCTTGAGTGCTGCTGCAGGGAGCTGAGCAGAGAGCATGGACAAGCTGGGAAACCACAACATGGTGAGTGAGGGGCTGCTCTCTCCAGATGGGGTGGGGCAGATCATGAGGTGCAGGAGACAGTGTGGTGTGGCCTCCCCAGAAGTGGGTGGGACCCTGCAGCCAGAATCCCTGTCCTATGAATTGTAGGACATGTGCATTTTGATCTTTCAGAAGAATGTTTCTGACAGAAGCTCTCTTTTGTGGACACTCTTTTTGACCCAGTCTGTTGCTCTCCAGTTCAGTGATCTTGCTCTCCTCTATACTACAGCTGCAACATCTTAAATTGAATGATTGTATCACCTCTAGTTTTAAAAACTAACCATTTGAGTCACCAAATTTAATATCTATTGTTGTAAAAGGGAAAGGACTTGCATTTGGAGCATGGTTTCAACCTTCAGACCAGAATAGAAGGAATAGTTTATTGGACACACTACTGGGGGAAACAGGGTAGGTAATAAACTGCTGAAGTCACCATTATTAAAACAAGGACCTGATTATAGTAGGAGGAGTGATTGTGTAATTTCTAAGCATTTACTAATTGAAGTGTTGGGAACGAAGACAGATGAGACTGATTGGAATGGAGGGAGCGTGAAAATTTCATGTGCTGGTGGCCTGGCACCCTTGACCCAGCATACCTTGCAGGCAGGTCAAGTGTCAGTTGAAAGGTCTGTGGCTGGCTTGGTATCCCAGTTCCATCACTGGAGATTATGTGGTTACAGAAAATTGCTAGTTCAGCCTCCATATTCTTAATTGTTTCGAGTCCTAACTAGGGTCAACCTTATAGGTTCCAGGATGTTTGCACTGCACTGTTTTCATACCCCCTGCTAAAAGCTCCCCTATTCCAGTTATCTCTCCCTATCTTCTCCCCCTCTGTCTCTTCCTTACTCACCTGATCCTTTCTGTTCCCATCCCAACTTGCCATAAGTGCACCCAAAAAATCTATTCTATTTCCTCTTCCAAGGGAGGGCCACAAATCTCTCCTAAGGCCATTGTTTATTATTTAGCCTTGAAGCATCTATGGATGGTACTGTGATTAACTGTGATTACTGTGATTGTACTTTACTGAACTACTAATATCCACTTATAAGTGAGTACATACCATGTTTGTCATACCATGTTTGAGTCACTCAGGATAATAAAGAACCAAAGAACCTTGACAACAACAAACCAAATAATCTATTTATAATGGGATATACCTTTAAACAGAATTCTCAGTAGAGGAATCTAAAGTTGCTGAGAATCAGTTGAAGAAATGTTCAACATTCTTAGCTATTGTGATATTTTATTTGTACTGAAATGTGATTTTATTTGTATATTAATAAAGTTGCCTTGGGGTCAGAGCAAGTCATAGCAGGAGCTAGGTGGTGGTGGTGCATGCCTTTAATCCCAGCACTTGGGAGGCAGACTAGGCAGGATCTCTGTGTGTTCAAGGATACAGCAAGCATGGCGACATACATCTTTAATCTCAATACCAACCAGAGAAGACCTGGACGTCTGTCTGTACAGACAGGGAGTGACAAGGAGATCAAGTGGCTTGGTTTACAAACAATGAGAAGGCAGAACAGAAAGCATATATAAAAGACAGGAAATAGAAAGTAGGTCTCTTGCAGAGAGGAAAGACAGAGCAGCAGTGAAGGGTAAGATTTTCAGCTCTCAGCTATTGCCCTGACGACTTGGCTTTTAACTCTGCAATTGGCTCTGAGTTTCTTATTTAACAAGATGGTTACATCTACACTTAGCCATTAAGGAAATGCATATTAAAAATCCCTTCAGATTTCATCTTATATCTGTCAGAATGGGATGATGAATAACACAAGTGACAGCAAATGCTGGCGAGGACATGGAGCAAGGGGAGTCACTGCTTTGAGAAGTGCAAATTTGTACAGCCACTGTGGAAATCAATATGCAATCCTCAGAAAATGGGAGTCAATCTACATCAAGATCCAGCTTGGGCATAACCCAAATGATGCTCCTCCACCCTACCACAAGGACAACTGCTCAACTAGGTTGATAGTGGCTTTCTTTATAATAGCCAGAAAGTGTTATTTCTGTGAGAGATTTTGCTGATTGATAATTGAAATGTGAAGGCTTGTCTGCCTAGAATAGCAGGAATGGCTATTCCACCTAGGGTGACAATAACCCCTATGGAAGGGGCCGGGGTTAGAAAGGGAGCTAACTGAGCATGAGACAGTAACTAGGCAAGAGAGAATGCCAGGAAGCAATCTTTATTGTTTTTAAATATTTATTTATTTATGGTATACAGAATATATGACTGCTGGCAGAGGAGGGCATCAGTCCCATTAACAGATGGTGTGAGCCACCATGTGGGTGCTGGGAATTGAACTCAGGACCTTTGGAAGAGCAGCCAGTGCTCTTAACCTCTGACCATCTCTCCAGCCCACCAGGAAGCAATCTTTGCCCATGAGTTTTGCCGTTCGTGTTGTTAGCTTGAGTTTTTAACCTAAGCTCCCAAAATGATGGGTGTGACTGGACACAATCAGCCAAATAAACTCATTCATTGTCTGATGTTTTGGTTAGAGGCTTTAATCATAGCAGGACAAACACAAGTTAGAACAAAAATGCAGCACCAACAGTGGTTTTGTTGCTAGGGTAGAACTTTAGTGTAGTGAGCACATAACCCATTTACAGGGGAGGAATAATCACTCTTGATTCAGGACTTGGTATAACACTCATTTATTCACACAGTAAAGATTACAAGCAATATTTATCCCATCTTCCAAATGGAAGGTGATACTACCTTTTCTGGGTGTACATATCCAGACTTACCACATGTTTTCCTCTGGATCTTGGGTCAGCCTACCTCTGGTCAGCCACGTCTGCACTGAGGACGGGATCTCACCTCACTGGCAGAGGAGAGTCCTCTTATGAGAGGGTCTGGCGAGCTCTTTTGTTTGAGTTTGAGAGTTATTCTTTTATATCCCTTTCTGCTCAGGTTTCTAGTCTTATCCCTACTTCCACACACAGCTTATAAGTTATCACTACTCCATTTGTGGCTTACTTATGTCATTCTATTACTTATCACTCCTGACCAGGGTTGTTCACCCGAGGTCCTACATGTTCCTTACTCTGAGAATGTTATTTTTGGAAGAATGCGGAAGATATCAGGACCTTAGTTTGCAAAAACCATAGAAAGTTGCACACAGAACATTATTGACCCATCGTGTATGACCAGGAAGATGGGAATGTTAAGAGTAATGGCAGAAATGGAGATTGAGACTATAGGATTTTAGTCAAAAACAGACTCAATAAAAATTAGGCTAACAGTCATTTGTGTGATATTTTGTCTCCAAATTCTATCTTATTCTGTCAATGCACAGGATATTTATTAATGCAGAATTAAAAACAATGTTCTCATTTCTTAAATGGAATATTGAATCTGTTGGAGGGTTGTAACCGATGACTCAGTCAGGTCATCAACAGAAGAAAATAAATGGGGCATTATTGAGAGCCACTGGTAGTGAAAGTCCATGACCATATACAGCAGTGACAACTAGTGATCAGAAGGTCAACCCATCAGAACTAAGGGTTCTATTAGAGGAAACCATCATGCAAGGTGTCATGGAATTATGGTCTTTTGAATGAACTGGCTGTTTCTTGTTGTAGACTTCTTGTGCAGTAACAGCTATGAATCACCCCATTTACCATGCTACGTGTACATGTAACCTCACAATTGCATCTCAATCTGGGCTACAACTTTCCCTATATATTTGGGGTAATTGAACAACTGTCTCCAGCTGTGTTTATTTATCATTAACATATATCTGGCTAGGGTCATTCTCTGGACAAAAGTATTTCAACAAACATACCTTTTTCCAAGGACAAAACTGCTCATAGATAAACATTAGCTCATCTCACTCACAGATAGAGAAAAGAACCACTAACAATTAAAACTTCAAACCCTTCCCTTCACCTCGTATTATTTACACAAGACCGTAACTTCAGACAATTCCTACTCACATTCCTGGGTGATGTTTTAGCCATTTGCTAGATACTGAGTTAAGGCAGGAGCTTCCCACTGGCTGAAGGAGATTGCCTCCAGGCCAGGCAGGCAATAGGTGCCAAGCTTCTTTCTTGTGGTAGTTAAGTTTTTAATTCCTCCTCAGCCAGGTGATATTCACAGATTTTCTGGTCAGCAATTACTCTGAGTGAAAGCGTTTCACTAACCAAATTCTACATGCACTGACATAGGTTGCTTAGCCACCTAACATATGTCCCACTCCCTATCAGAAAGCAGCTGAAGCTGGGCTGAGTGGGAAAACTGGCAACAAAGACAGTTAACTTTCTTGTGACTTTTTGTGACTTTTAATTGCCTAACATTCTCCCTAGCCATTTCTAGATTATAGTTTGAGCACACAAATTTCCTAATTGATCTTAGCCTTTAGTTGACTCTACCAGAGAACTCCCCTTTAGTTATTCCCCTTTTGGGGTGTAATTGGAAGCTCACATTAATTGCTTTATGTGTGAATCCTTACCACCTCTCTCTGAGACCCTGGAAACGTCAAGCCTCACATTGCTTTACCAAAGAATTACTGTGTGGGTGTATATACTGGTTCTCTGAGAGCACTGGGAGAACTGATGGAGAAGAACAAAGATGAGGATGGAGATGGAAAGAACTAGGTAGAACGATGAGAGAACAGCAGGAGGGACCGAGAGCAAGAGGGACCAAGAGGAGCTAAGTAAGAGAGCAGACAAGAAACTCTACAGATGGAATCACCATAGAAGAATAAAGTGAATGGACTAAAGAACTCAGTGTGCTTAGCTTCATTGAATATGCCTCAGATTAGAGTCCTCAGCTGGTTGGTAGACTCTTCCCACAGACCCTGGGAGCAAACAATATAGGCTGGACCTCTTATTGTTTGTGTTAGGGCAGAAATAATTGAAAATGAAAGGTAGTTTCAGAGGGCAGTGAAGTGCAGAAACAGGCAAGGGTCTTCAAGGACCTTAGGACCATTATACAGAAAATGGAAGCCCCAGGGGTAAAGGAAGGTGCTTTGCCCTCATCAGGTGTCTCTGACCCTCCTCAGCTGTCCTGTGTCTCTGTTCTGAGGTCAGAATGAAACTTCCTGTTTCCTCTTTATAGCATCATATGCTTTGGTTCCATTTCCCGGGATGCCTTTCTCTGTAGTGGTCATCCATTCAAAACCACATTTCCCAGCATGCCTCTCGGGCCGTTCCCCAGGATGCCTCTGATGACACCTTCAGTATGGTTGGACTCCGTTCCCCAGGATTCCCTTTCAGTACATTAGGATGTTTCTAGAACCTGCATTTCCCATCATGCCTCTTGGATGGCTTTCTAGGATCTCTTTCCTGAGAGCATTGCTTCATGTTGGACTCCATTTCCCAGGATGCCTTTCTCAGTATTGGTCGTGTATTCCAAACTACATTTCCCATCAGGACACTCGGGTCATTTCCCAGGATGCCTTTCTGTATAGCACCATGAAATTAAGGACGTCATTTCCCAGCATGCCTTTCTCTGTACCACTAGTATTTTATTTACATGAATTTTCATGATGCCTTCCTCTGTACAATCACTGTTTGGACCTCATTTCCCAGGATGCCTGTCTCTGTATCCTCACTTCCTCATGGACTTCATTTCCCAGGATGCCTTTCTCTACAGCCTCATACTGTGTTCTGCTTCATTTCCCAGGATGCCTTGCTCCACGGCAACATTTAGGGTTAGGGTTAAAGGTTAGGGATCTGTTTGTGGTTAGATTAAGGGTTTGGGTTAAGTCTTTGGGGTTTTGTTTAGCTTTAGGGCGTCACGGTTTGGGTTCGGGTTTGGTTGTGTGGTTATATTTAGGGGGTCAGTGTCAGGGTCAGGGACAGGGTTGGGGTTAGGGTTAGTGTCAGGGTCGGGGTTTGGGGTTAGGCTTAGGGTCAGGGTCAGTGTTAGTTTCAGGGTCAGGGTCAATTTTGGGGTTAGGATTAGAGTCATGGTCAGGGTCAGGGTCGGGTTTGGGGTTAGGGTTAGGGTCAGGGTCAGGGTTAGGTTCAGGGTTAGGGCCAGTGTTACGGTCAGTGTCAGGGTCAGGGTCAGAGTTAGAGTCAGGGTCACGGTCTGGTTCGGGGTTAGTGTCAGTGTCAGGGTCAGGTTCGGGTTTGGAGTTAGGGTTAGGGTCAGGGTCAGGTTCAGGGTTGGGTTCAGGGTTAGGGTTAGGGTCAGGGTCAGGTTAAAGGTTAGGGTTAGGGTCAGGGTCAGTGTCAGGTTTGGGGTTAGTGTCAGTGTCAGGGTCAGGTTCGGGATTGGGGTTAGTTTTAGGGTTAGGGTTAGGTTTAGGGTTAGGGTAGGGGCAGGGTCAGGTTTGGGGTTAGGATTACAGTCTGGGTTAGGGTTAGGGTTAGGGTCAGTGTCAGGGTCGGTTTAATGTCAGGTTCAGGTTAGGGTTAGGGCCAGGGTCATGGTTAGGGTCAAGGTCAGGGTCAGCTTTGGGATTAGCGTTAGGTTTATGGTCAGGGTCGGGTTTGGGGTTAGGGTCAGGGTAGGGTTCAGGGTTAGGGTTACCTTCTGGGTTACGGGCAGGGTTAGTGTTGGGGTTAATGGTTAGGGTCCGGGTTAGGTTTAGTATTGGGGTTTAGTGGTTAGGGTCAGGGTCGGGTTTGGGGTTAGGGTTACGGTCTGGTTTAGGGGCAGGTTCAAGGTCAGGGTCAGGGTTAGGGTCGTGGTTAGGGTCAGGGTCGGGTTTGGGGTTAGGATCAGGGACAGGGTCAGGTTTGGGGTTAGGGTTACGGTCTGGGTTAGGGGCAGGGGCAGGGTTAGGGTCAGGGTCAGGGTCGGGTTCAGGGTCAGGGTCGGGTTCGGGGTTAGGGTTAGGTTTATGGTCAGGGCCGGATTCGGGGTTAGGTTACCGGCTGGGTTAGCGGCAGGGTTAGGGTTTGTGGTTAGTTACGGGCGTTCTTTGCCCTCAGCAGGCATCTCTGACCCTCATCACGTGTCTTGTGGCCTCCATTCCTGGGTCAGAAGGAAACTTCCTGTTCCCTCTTTATAACATCAGCATGTTTGGACTCCATCAGTACGTGTTGAACTACATTTCCCATCATGCCTCTCGGGTCTTCTCCCAGGATGTCTTCTCTTACAGCATCAGTATGTGTTGAACTACATTTCCCATCATGCCTCTCGGGTCTCCTCCCAGGATGTCTTCCCTGCAGCATCAATATGTGTTGAACTACATTTCCCAGGATGCCTTTCTCTGAAGTGGTCATCTGTTAAAAACTACATTTCCCACCATGCCTCTCGCATCTTCTCCCAGGATGTCTTTCCTTTCAGTATCAGTATGTGTTGAACTACATTTCCCAGGATGCCTTGCTCCATAGCACCGTGTCCAGGGCCCTCAGCAGGTGACCTGACCTTCTGCAGAGTTGTGGTGCCTCAGTGGGTGGGGTAAGTGTCACGGGGTCAGGGTCAGAGGGTTTGGTTAAGTGTTCAAATTTAGGGTTTGTGTCATGGGCTGGGGTAAGGCTTAGGTTAAGATTGTCTTAGGGTTAATGGTTAGGGTTAGGGTCAGGGAGTCATGTTTAGGGTTAGGGTTAGTGTCAGAGTGTTAGGTTTAGGGTTAAGGGTTAGAGTTAAGTTAGGGTCAGGGGATCACTGTTAGGGTTAGGGTTAATGGTTAGGGTTAGGGTCGAGGTGTCATGGTTAGGGTTATTGTCAGAGTGTTAGGTTTAGGGTTAAGGGTTAGACTTAGGTTAGGTACAGTGGGTCACCGTTCAGGTTAAGGTTAGTGGTTATGGCTAAAGATTTGGTTTCTGGTTAGTGTTTAGATTTAGGGTTAGGATTAGGGTTATTGGTTATGGTTATGGTTAGTGGTTAGTTTTATGATTAGTGGTTAAGTTTAGGGTTAAGGGTTACAGGTATTTAGAATCTCGGTGTGAGGAATTTGTGCTTAGGATCAGTGTTAGTATTGGTTTATGGTTATGGGTTAGGGGTCTTTCAGTCATTGCTGGGGGAGTTTGTGGTTAGGGTTAGGGTTAGAGTTAGATTTAGGCTTTGGGTCAGGTTAGAGTTAGGGTACGGGAGTTTGTGGTTAGGGTTATGGTTAGATTTTGGCTTGGGCTGAGGTTATTGGTGGGGGAGTTTGTGGTTAGGGTTAGGGTTAGATTTAGGTGTGGGGTCAGGTTAGGGTAGGTGAGTATGCGGTTAGGGTTATGGTTAGATCTAGGCTTTGGGTCAGTTTAGGGTTAGTGTAGATGAGTTTGTGGTTAGGGTTAGGGTTAGATTTAGGCTTGGAGTCAGGTAAGAGTTTGGGTAAGTGAGCTTGTGGTTTGGGTTTTTGTTAGAGTTAGGTTTAGGGTCATGTTAGTGTTAGTATTATGGTTAAGGTTTGGGTCAGGTTAGGGATAGTATTATGGTTAGGGTTTGGGTCATGTTAGGGTTAAGGTGAGGTTATGGTTAGGGTTAGGCCTTCTGTCATGATACTGTTATGGTAAGGCAGTTTGTGGTTAGGGTTTTGTGTTAGGGTTTGGTTTATGGTCAGGTTAGTGTTGGGGTTAGTCTTAGGGTTCTGGTCAGGGTAAGGTTAGGGTCATGTTAGGGTTAGGGTTAGGCTTGTGTCAGGTTAGGGTTAGGGTTAGGCTTGTGTCAGGTTAGGGTTAGGGTTAGGCTTGTGTCAGGTTAGGGTTAGGGTTAGGCTTGTGTCAGGTTAGGGTTAGGGTTAGTCTTGTGTCAGGTTAGGGTTAGGGTTAGGCTTGTGTCAGGTTAGGTTTAGGGTTAGTCTTGTGTCAGGTTACGGTTAGGGTTAGGCTTGTGTCAGGTTAGGGTTAGGGTTAGTCTTGTGTCAGGTTACGGTTAGGGTTAGGCTTGTGTCAGGTTAGGGTTAGGGTTAGGCTTGTGTCAGGTTAGGGTTAGGGTTAGGCTTGTGTCAGGTTAGGGTTAGGGTTAGGGTTAGGCTTGTGTCAGGTTAGGTTTAGGGTTAGTCTTGTGTCAGGTTAGGGTTAGGGTTAGGCTTGTGTCAGGTTAGGTTTAGGGTTAGTCTTGTGTTAGGTTACGGTTAGGGTTAGGCTTCTCTTAGGTTAGGGTTAGGGTTAGGCTTGTGTCAGGTTAGGGTCAGGGTTAGGCTTTGTGGCAGGTTAGGGTTATGGTTAGGGTGAAGGTTATGTGTTTAGTTAGTTGTTGGGGTTATTTGTTAGTTCAATCTGTGACCTTTGCCCTCCTGAGGTATCCTGTTTCCTCCACTCTCCGGTCAGAAGGTAACTTCCTGTTCCCTCTTTATACCATCAGTAGGCTTCCCATGATGCATTTCTCTATGACATCACCACATATGGACTGCATGTCTCAATATCCCTTTCTCTATGAAATCATTACATATGAACTACATTTCCTGTAATATTTTCTCTGTGACATCATTACATGTGGACTACATTTCCCATAATGCCTTTCTGTATGACATCATCACATATGACTACATTTCCCATGGTGTATTTCCCATTGTCATCATTACATTTGAACTCCGTTTCCCAGGATTCCTTGCTCTGTATTTTCTCTATGTGTTTGACTTCATCTTCCAGGATGCCTCCCCACGGTTAGGGTTAGGGTTAGGATAGGGGAATTTGCAGTTAGGGTTAGGGTTAAGTTTAGGGTTAGGGTTAGGGTTAGCGTTAGGGTTAGGGTTAGGATTGGGAATTTGAGGTTATGCTTAGGGTTAGATTTAGGCTTAGGGTCAGGTTCGGGATTCTGTAGGGTTGTTTGTGTTTAGGGTTATGGTTATGGTTATGGTTAGGGTAGGCGAGTTTGTGGTTAGTGATAGGGTTAAATTTAAGATCTGCGTCTGGTTAGTTTTAATGTAGAGGAGTTTGTGGTTAGGGTAAGGGTTAGGTTTAGGCTTAGTGACATGTTATGGTTTAGGTAGGGTGTTTGTGGTTAGGGTTATTGTTAGATTTAGGTTTTGGCTCTCGTTAGTGTTAGCTTAGGGGATGTTTTCGTCAGTTTTAGGGTTTACTGTTGGTTAAATCCAGGGCTCTCCTTTGCCCTCATCTGTTTTCCTGTTTCCTCTTCTGTAGAGTTAGTAGAAAACTTCCTGTTTTCTCCTTATACCATCAGAAGCCTTCCCATGATGCAATTATCTATGGTATCATATTGTATGGACTACATTTCCCATGATTCCCTTCTCGTTGACATCATTTCATATCGACTACATTTCAGATGACATTTCCCAGGATGCCTTGCTCATAATGTCCTCCTGTTTGTAGTGTGTCCTCCTGTCCACAGTGTGTCTTCCTGGTGGACTACATTTCCCACAATGCCCTTTTCTACGACATTATTACATATGCACCTCATTTCCCAGGATGCCTTGCTCTGTATTTCCTCTACCTGTTTTACTTCATCTCCCAGTTAGCCTTTCTGTCTACCTTTGCATTGTACTAGAAACTCCATTTCCTGTCTTGGCTCTCAGGTCACTAGGAAACGCCCTCTTCCCTTTTTAGAGCATCAGTACCTGTAGTTCTTTATTTCCCAGCATGCATTTCTGGTCAGTTCCCAGGATGCCTTTCACGAGACAGTGTGGATCGGACTCCATTTCCCATGATTCATTTTCAGTGCATGAGTATGACACTGGAAACTAAATTTCCCATCATGCCTCTTGGTTAGTTTCCTTGCTTTTCATTATACCATCACTATGATGGTCTCCATTTCCTAGGATGCCCTTCTCCACAGCATCACTACATTCTGGACTTCATTTCCCAGGATGCCTCTCTCCAAAGCACCATGATATGTTGGACTCCATTTCCCAGGTATCCTGTGTCCTCAGCAGGAGTTTCCCCTTTTCTTCAGCAGGTGTCCAGGGTCTCAGCAGGTGTCCAGGGACTCAGCAGGTGACCTGAATTTGGCAGGGTTGTGCTGCCTCAGCAGTGTGGGGTTGGGGGTCAGGGTCAAGAGGTCAGGATCAGGGGTTAGAGTCAATAGTTAGGGCTTGGGTTAGGGTCAGGGTCAGTGAGTCAGAGTCATGGGTTAGGGTTAGCGTTATGGTTAAGGTTTATGGGTTTTTCGGTTCATGGTCAGGGATTAGTGTCAGGGGTCATGGTCAGGATCAGGGGATTAATCCTATGGTTAGGCTAGGTTAGGGTTAGGGATAAGTTAGGGTTATTGTTTAGGGTTATGTTATGTTATGTTAGGTTAGGTTAGAGTTTTGGGTTAGGTTAGGTTTAAGTGTTATAGATTTTTAGGTTGTGAATTAGGGGTTAGTGTTAGGGTCAGACTTTCATTTCTTGGGATTATGGTTATGGTTATGGGTTACAAGTTCTAAGAATCAGGGTTTGAGGAGTTTGTGAGTAGGGTCAGTGTTACGATTGTCTTAGGGTTATGGGTTAGGGCTCTTTTGGGTAATTACTGGGGGAGTTTGTGGTTAGGGTTAGGGTAGATTTATGTTGGATCATGTTAGGGTAGGGGAGTTTGTGTTTAGGGATAGGGTTAGATTTAGCCTTTGGGTCAAGTTAGGGTAGGGGAGTTTGTGGTTACGGTTAGGGTTACATTTAGCCTTGGAGTCAGGTTATAGTTTGTGTAGGCAACTTTGTCATTTGGGTTTTTGTTAGGGTTAGATTTAGGTCATGTTAGTGTTAGTATTATGGTTAGGGTTAGGGTCAGGTTAGGGATAGTATTATGGTTATGGTTAGGGTTAGGCCTTCTGTCATGATACTGTTAGGGTAAGGCAGTTTGTGGTTAGGGTTTTGTGTTGGGGTTTGATTTATGGACAGGCTAGTGTTAGGGTTAGTCTTAGGGTTCTGGTCAGGTTAAGGTTAGGGTCAGGTTAGGGTTAGGGTTAGGCTTGTGTCAGGTTAGGGTTATGGTTAGTGTTAAGGTTATGAGTTTCATAAGTTGTTGGGGTTAGTTGTTAGTTCCATCCGTGACCTTTGCCCTCCTCAGATGTCCTGTTTCCTCCACTCTCTGGTCAGAAAGTAACTTCCCGTTCCTTCTTTATACTATCAGTTGGCTTCCCTTGATGCATTTCTCTATGATATCAGTACATATGGACTACATTTCCCATGATTCCTTTCTCTTTGATTTCGTTTCATATCGACTACATTTCAGACTACTTTTCCCTAGATGTCTTGCTCATAATGTCCTCTGGTCCTCTGTGTGTCTTCCTGATGGACTACATTTCCCATTATGCCTTTCTCTATGATATCATTACATGTAATGGTCATCCATTCCAAACTGCATTTCCCATCATGCCTCTTGGATGGTTTCCTAGGATCCGTTTTCTTAGAGCATTGCTTCATGTTGGACTCCATTTCCCAGGATGCCTTTCTCAGGATTGGTTGTGTATTCCAAACCACATTTCCAATCAGGACACTCAGGTCATTTCCCTTGTTGCCTTTCCTTGTAGCATCAGTGTTTTAGGCTCCATTTCCCAGGATGCCTTTCACTACACCATTATTTGGACTTCATTTCCCAGGATTCCTTTCACTACACCTTCATTTGGACTCCATTTCCTAGGATTTCTTTCTCCACACCATCATTACATTTCAGACTTCATTTCCCAGGATGCTTTCCTTAACAGCATCACTATATTTCTGACTTCATTTCCCAGGATGCCCTTCTCCACAGAATCACTATGATGGACTCCATTTCCCAGGATGCCTTTCTCCACAGAACCATGACATGTTGGACGCCATTTCCCAGGTGTATTGCCTGTGTTTTTGAGGGCATATCTGAATTCCTTATGTTGGAATTTTCCTTCTAGTGCTTTCTGTAGGGCTGGGTTTGTGGATAAGTATTGTTCAGATCTGTTTTTGTCTTGGAATGTCTTTTTCACTCCATCTATGATGATTGAAAATATTCCTGGGTATATTTTTCTAGGCTGGCATCCATGGTCTCTTAGTATCTGCATTACATCTGTCCAGGTTCTGGCTTTCAAAGTCTCCATTGAGAAATCGGTTGTTATTTTGAAGGGTTTGCATTTATAAGTCACTTGGCCTTTTTCCTTTGCTGCTCTCAATATTCTTTTGTTTTTTATTTTGTATGTTTATTTGTTTAATTACTATGTGGCAAGAGGGTTTTTTTGGGGGGTCTAGTCTTTTTGGCTTTTGATAGGCTTTTTGAATCTACATAGACATATCCTTCTTTAAGTTGGGAAAGTTTTCTTCTATGATATTGTTGAATATATTTTTTGTGCATTTGAGTTGTTATTGCTCTCCCTCCTCTATCCCTATTATTTGTAGGTTTGGTTTTTTCATGGTGTCTCCAATTTTTTGGACATTTTTTGATATAAAATTTTTGGCATTGGTATTTCTTGAGTGAAGAATCCATTTCCTCTCTTGTATCCTCTACACCAGAGATCCTCTTTTCTATCTCTGGTATTCCTTTGTTTAATCTTGCATCTGTGTTTCCTGTTCATGTACTCATATGTTCGATTTGCAGTATTCCCTCTGTTCATGTCTTCTTCATTTTTTTCTAGTTTCCTTTTAGGCCTTGGACTGTTTCCCTCATCTGTTTCATTGCTTCTTCATGGTTTTCTTCCAGGAATTTATTGCTTTCTTCTACTTTGTCTTTTCCTCTAATTTTATTTTAAAATGTTCTTCCCATTTTTTTGTTTGACATTTTATGTTCTTTATTGATGTCCTCAACTTTTTAGTTTGTCTTTTCCTCAATTTCATTTTTGATTTCTACTTTAAAAGCCTGTAGCATCTAAATGATGTTATTCTTAAGGTTGCTTTCTTCTGCTTCTTCCCTTTTTGTGATGTTCAGGGCTTGCTGTTGGAGGAGGGTTAGGTTCTGGTCATGCTGTATTGCTCATTATTTTGTTGTATGTACTTCTGCCTTGACGTCTGCCCATCAACTCATGGATACAATCTTTGTATTATCAGCAATCTTGGTCCAGGCAGAGCTGACAGATTCAGTGTTTCAGGAAGCCTCCCTTGGTCCAATGAGTAGTGGCAGATTCTGCTTCTCAGAAAGCCACTCTTAGTCTAGTCAGGGCTGGCAGATTCCCTGTCTCCTGAATTACTCTTTGTCCAATCAATAATGGCTCTTTGTACAATGAGAGCTCTCTCTTTTACTGGAGAGTGTTGGAGCTCTGTGAAGTGCCTATGGAGAGCAGGAAGATCACATTGTCTGCTACTAGAGCCAGGGTCTAGTGCTATTGAAATGCAAATCTCTGCTGGTTCAGAAAAGGTCTGGGTCTAGGGTGGAAGGCAAGATCAGGAGTATTTGTGCTGTGCCTTTAATCATAGTGTTACCATATTGGGAGATGCTCAAGTCTGTCAGGCCTCACTAGCCAATCAGGCTCTCCAGGCTACCTGTCAATCAGAAGTTGTATAGGGTCCTTCCTGTTACCAGCTTCAGGCTTGGCTTTGAAGAGAATCTGTCTCCAGTAGTTTTCTTTGCTGTGTAGTGGGAGTTTTGCTGCAGGGAGCTGAACAAAGAGCATGGCCAAGCTGGAAAGTCACAATATGGTGAGTGAGGGGCTGTCATCCCCAGACTCAAAGGAGTGTTCAACTTAGTCATGGGAGTCAGTGTGTTGTGTGCTTCCCTTGCTGGGTGGAAACAAGAGTTCAGTTCCTGAGGCTGCTTGGCTGCCTCTTAATACATTCACTCTGCTGGCTGCATCTGTCAGAGTATTGAGAGCAGGACTATCCTTTGAAATGACCTTGTAGACATCACTGTGAAATGCTGGCATCATGCACGTGGTGTTTCTACAGAACACAGATTTCCAAAGACAAAGAGGCCTGGTTTCTCCCTTATATTCCAGAAGTTCTACACTTTGAACATTTACCATTAGGGTTTAGAACCTAGAGTTTGGGGATTTGGCTCAGTGGTAGAGGGTCCTGGGTTCTATCCTCAGCTCCAAACGAGAAAAAAAAGAAAAGAAAAGAAAAAGATTTAGAATCTAACTGGAATTAATTTTGGGAGCTTGTAAACAGTGTTTGCTGTGTAAATTTGCACTCCGATGCTAAACTGTGATGAAGAAGAGTAGAATTGATGGTAATAGAAATGATGGTGTGCAGTCTTTACAATTCTTAGGAGACATTCTTTTACAAAGCAGAATTTAGGTAAGATAGGACTGCATCGTAAATACCCCAAAGATAAGTAGTATGCTAACGATGCCTGTTAGAGATTAGTATGATAAGATGAAAGTGTTTGTTCCCTAACATTAACCAGCTGCATTCTTAACATGGGAGACAACCCTGGTTTACAACCAGTAGAAAGGCCCATCCTTCCATTAAAAAACTGGCCTCTGACATGCTGCTCAAGAGAACATTACAGAGTCAAACTCAACATTAAGTCCTGGTATGCAAGGGAGGTATATTAATTCTAGAAGAGGGGTATTTCTGGTCTTTGTGAAAACTAGTTTTAAGTCAAGGTCTCTTACGTGCACTGATGTGGACTTGAACTCTGTCTGTAGCCCCGCAGAGTATTGTCTTTGTTATCTCCTGACTCACCATGCTAAATTTTTGTTTACTAGTTCACACCTTAACAGAGTTCTTAAATTACCAGTTTGAACCACATAGTGAATTTTCCATTGCACAACAGAGAATGGAAATCTGTGTGGAAAATGGCTGCTTCCTTCAGACCAGAAGAGGAGAATGTAGCATGAATCTTAAAGAGTCTTATTAATAAAATCAAACATGAGGCCATTTATTTGGGTAAATGCTGGAAGGTCAGAGAAAGAGAAGAAGACACAGCTACCTCACCTTGCCAGTTTCTCAGGTGATCCTGTTTCCTCAGACTGGGTATCTCTGTGACGTCATCCACATGAATCTCAGCTGCACTGTGCTGCTCTAAAGCCTAAAAGCTTAACCAGCCAAATGCTGCTAGTTTCTGGACTTCACACCTTAAATAATCTTTGTACTTTCTACCATCACTCCCTGGGTTTGAAGACTGAATTTCTGGGATTAATGGTGTGTGTCACCATGCCTGGAAGTTTCTTATGTGCTCTTGAACTCAGAGATCCAGAGGTATTTCTGTCTCTGAAATGCTAGGATTAAAGGCAAGTGCTACCTCAGCCTATCTTCATGTAAAATATTGTGGCCTTCCTGTTCTCTGACCACAGATAAGTTTATTTTGGGAAACACACAATATTTCGGGGAACAGTACCACCACAGGAGAAAGAGTTGAATTGGCCTGCAGACAGGGGTGAGGCCTGTAGACAGGGAGATGGGCCTCTGTGAACACTGCAGGGGGCATTATATTAGGCAATAGCTAGATCATAGACTGTAGTTGAGTGCAGTGAGCTGCAGGGTCTCCATTACAAAGAAGGAATGATGGGGCAGAGTGAGTGACTTTCTGTGTAATTTCCCAGCATGTTTTAATTCCTTCCATGTGGATGAAGACAGACACTATTGGCTGATGTACAGTTTATGGAGGATAGCTTGAACTACTAAGTATTCAGTTTCCAAAAAGCAAACACTCCTATGCAGATATGTTCAATTCTGGTTGATATACTAAAATCAGCTGAGAGGTGTGAGATAAATCCATGTGTTAGCATACAGCACTCCATGGCTAACATTTTCCATGGGACAACATCATACAGTCTCTTCTTAATGGTATTCAATCTACCATGGAGGTAGGTACTCGATTTCAAATGATCCAAAAGTCATGATGGGAAATGCAGGTTCTATAACCGCTGAAATGTACTGACAGGGAATCCTGGGGAACGGAGTCCAACCATACAGATGGTGTCATCAAAGGCATCATGGAAAGTTACCTGAGAGGCATGATGGGAAATGTAGTTTGGAATGGATGACCGCTACAGAGAAAGGCATCCTGGGAAATGAAGTCCAAAGCATATGACGCTATAAAAGGAACAGGAAGTTTCATTCTGACCCCAGATCAGAGACACAGGACAGCTGAGGAGGGTCAGAGACACCTTCTGAGGGCAAAGCACACCCTAAATCTAACCACTAACCATAAACCTAACCACTAACCGTAACCATGAACCCTAACTCAAACCATAAACCTAACCATTAACCATAAACCTAACCACTAACCATAAACCTAACCACTAACCCTAACCATAATTACAATCCAAAACTAACCCTAACACTTATACTAAATCTAATCACTAACAGCAACCACTAACCATAACCACAAACCCTAACCCTAAACCCTAAACCTAACCACTAACCATAAACCTAACTACAAGACCTAACCATAACCACTAACCCTAACCATTACCATAACCCTAATCCTAGCCCTAACACTAACCCTAACCATAACCAATAACCCTAACCCTAATAGTGACACCTTAACCCAACACTAACACTAACACTAACCGTAAACCTAACCACTAACCCTAACCATAACTACTATCCCTAACCTGAACAGTGACTCCCTGATCCTAACCTAACTCTAACCCTTAACCCTAAACCTAACACTCTGACATTAACCCTAACCCTAACCATGACCCCCTGACCCTAACCCTAACCATTAACCCTAAGATAACCATAACCTAAGCCTTACCCCAGCCCAGAACACAAACCCTAAATGTGAACTCTTAACCTAACACCCTGACCCTGACCCCGTGACACTGACCCCACCCACTGAGTTACCACAACCCTGCAGAAGGTCAGGTCACCTGCTGAGGGCCCTGGACACCTGCTGAAGAAAAGGAGAAAAACTTGGGGACACAGAATATCTGGGAATTGGAGTTCACAGTGTCATGATGCTGTGGAGCAAGGCATCCTGGGAAATGGAGTCCAGAATGGAGTGATGGTTTAGAGAAAGGCATCCTGGGTAATGGAGTCTGAAATGTAATGATGCCATAGAGAGGCCTCTCTCTGCATTTCTCATGCTCTAGGAACTACATTTCCCATCATGCCTCTTGGGTGATTTTCCAGGAAGCTTCTCTCTGCCTTTCTCATGCTCTAGGAAGTACATTTCAATAGAGTGACACTACACAGAGAGGCATCCTGGGAAATGGAGTCCAACAAATGTGATCCATAATGACAGGCACCCTTGGACATGACCTCATAGGCATGATGGAAATAGACAGACACTACACAGAAAGGCTTCCTGGGAAATGACCTCATAGGCATCATGGAAATAGACAGAAACTACACAGAACAGCATCCTGGGAAATGGAGTACAAATGAATTAACATGGAAGAGAAAAGCATCCTGGGCAATGGACTCCAACAGATTGTGATCTATAATGACAAGCATCATGGGAAAGGATTTGAGAACATGATGGGAAATGTAGTTTTTAATAGACAATACTCTTGGGAAATAGAGTCCACAGTATCATGGTGCTGTGGAGCAAGGCATCCTGGGAAATGGAGTCCAGAATGGAGTGATAGGTTAGAGAAAGACATCCTGGGAGATGAAGTAAAACAGGTGGAGGCAAAACAAAGCAAGGCATCCTGGGAAATGTAGTACACATATAATGATGTCAAAGATAAAGGCATTATGGGAAATGTAGTTCACAAGGAAGGCACACAGTGGACAGGAGGACACACTACAGACAGGATGACATTATGAGCAACGCATCCTGGGAAACGTAGTCTGAAATGTAGTCAATATGAAATGATAACAAAGAGAAAGAAACATGTTAAATGTAGTCCATACAATGTGATACCATAGAGAATTGCATCATGGGAAGGCTTCTGATGGAATAAAGGAGAAACAGGAAGTTTTCTTCTAACTCTATAGAAGAGGTAACAGGAAAACAGATGAGGGCAAAGGAGAGCCCTGGATTTAACCAACAGCAAACCCTAACACTGACCAAAACATCCCCTACCTTAACACTAGCCAGACCCAAAACCTAAATCTAACCATAACCCTAACCACAAACACCCTGCCCTAACCATAACATGGCCCTAAGCCTAAATCTAACCCTCACCCTAACCACAAACTCCCCTACCTTAAACCTAACCTGACCCAGATCCTAAATTTAACCCTAAATCAAACCACAAACTCCCCTAACCTAACCATAACCATAACCCTAAGCACAAACAACCCTACAGAATCCCAAACCTGACCCTAAGCCTAAACATAACCCTAAGCCTAACCGCAAATTCCCTATCCTTACCCTCACCCTAACCCTGAGGAGGTATCCTGGAAGATGAAGTCAAACACATAGAGAAAATACAGAGCAAGGAATCCTGGGAAATGGTGTCCAAATGTAATGCAGACAAGGGGAAATACACCATGGCAAATATAGTCCATAAGTGCTAATGTCATACAGAAAGGCATTATGGGAGATGTAGTCCACATATAATGACATCATAGAGAAAATAGTACAGGAAATATATTTCATATGTAATAATGTCATAGAGAAAGGGATATTGAGACATGTAGTCCATATGTGATGATGTCATGCAGAAAGGCATTATGGGAGATGTAGTCCATATATAATGATATCATAGAGAAAATATTACAGGAGATGTAGTCCATATGTGGTGATGTCATAGAGAAATGCATCACGGAAAGTCTACTGATGGTATAAAGAGGGAACAGGAAGTTACCTTCTGACCGGAGAGAGGAGGAAGCAGGACACATGAGGAGGGCAAAGGTCATGGCTTGAAATAACAAATAACTCCAATGACTAAGTAAACACATAACATTAACACTAACCATAACCTGAACCTGACACAAGCCTAACCCTAAGACTAACCTAACCCTAAAACTAACCCTAACTGTAACCTGACACAAGCCTAACCCTAACCCTAACCTGACATAAGCCTAACCCTAACCCTAACCTGACACAAGCCTAACACAAACCCACACCTGACACAAGCCTAACCCTAACCCACACCTGACACAAGCCTAACCCTAACCCTAACCTGACACAAGCCTAACCCTAACCCTAACCTGACACAAGCCTAACCCTAACCTGACACAAGCCTAACCCTAAACCTAACCTGACGCAAACCTAACCCTAACACTAACATGATCCTAACCTTAACCTGACCAGAACCCTAAGACTAACCCTAACATTAACCTGACCATAAACCAAACCCTAACTGTACTGTAGAGAAAGGCATCATGGGAAGTGAAGTTCACAATGTAGTTATGTTGTAGAGAAAGGCATCCTGGGAAATAAAGTGCAGATTGTACTGATGGAGTAGAGAAAGGCATGCTGGGAAATGAAATCACACATGTAGTGTTGCTGTAGAGAAATGCATTATGGGGAATGAGATCCATATGTACAGATGCCTATAGAGAAAGTCATCCTGGGAATTGATGTCCAGAATGTAGTGATATGGTAAAGAATGGTATCCTGGGAAATGAAATCCATATGTAGTGGTGCTATAGATAAATGCATCCTCAGAGTCCATATGTAATGATGATTTTGAGAAAGACATCCTGGGAAATGAAGTCCAGAGTATATTCATACTATAGAGAGTGAATCCTGGGAAACAAAGTCCATCATAGTGATACTGTAGAGAAAGACATCCTGGGAAATGACATCCACAATGTCATGGTCCTATGGAGCAAGTCATCCTGGGAAATGAGTTGTTAAATTGCATGGTGCTATTGGAAAGGCATCCTGGGAAATAAAGTCCACATTTACTGATGCTGTAATAATGGCATCCTGAGAAATGAAGTCCATATATAATGATGCTATAGAGAAAGGCATCGAGGAAAATGAAGTCCAGAATATAGTGATGCGGTGGAGAAAAGCATTCTAGGAAATGAAGTCAATCTTGGTGAATCTGTAGAGAAAGGCATCCTGGGAAATGACGTCCAAAATATCATGGTGCTATAGAGAAAGGCATCATGGGAAATGAAGTCCATCATGCAGTTATGCTGTAGAGAAAGGCATCCTGGAAAATGAAGTTCAGAATGTTGTGTTTTTCTAGAGAAAGCCATGCTGGGAAATGAAGACTAGAATGTAATTCTGGTCTGGAAAAAGTCATCCTGGGAAATCAAGTTCAGAATGTTCTGATGCTGTAGATAAATACATTTTGGGAAATGAAGTCCTTACATAGTGATGTTGGAGAGAAAGGCGTTCTGAGAAATGAAGTTCAGCATGTACTGATGCTGTAGAGAGGGCATCCTGGGAAATGAATTCCATATGTAATGACGCTATAGAGAAAGGCATCCTGGAAAATGAACTCCAAAATGTAGTGTTGCCTAGAGAAAACCATCCTTGGAAATGAAGTCCAGAATGTAGTAATGCTGCAGAGAAAGGCATCCAGGGAAGTGAAGTCCATAATATGATGATGCTGTAGAGAAAAAATACCTTTTTTTTTTTTTTTGGTTTTTTGAGACAGGGTTTCTCTGTGTAGCTTTGCGCCTTTCCTAGAACTCGCTTTGGAGACCAGGCTGGCCTCAAACTCACAGAGATCCACCTGGCTCTGCCTCCCGAGTGCTGGGATTAAAGGCATGTGCCACCACGGCCCAGTGAGAAAAAATATCTTTCAATGGAAATTCCAAATATCATGGAGCTATGGAGAAAGGCATCCTGGGAAATCAGTTTAAAGCATTGTGATGGCAAAAAGAGAAAACAGTAACTTTCCTTATGATTCAAAAGTCATGATGGGAAATTAATTTTGATAGATGGACAATACAGAGAAAAGCATCCTGGTAAACAGAGTCCAACACATTGTGTTGCTATAAGGAAGAGCAACCTAGGAAATGATCCAACGGGCAATGGGAAATGAAGTACAAAATGTAGAGACCCCTGACACTAAAGTAACTCTAACCCTACCCCCCCTGATGCTGACACCCTGACCCTGATCCCCAGCATAACACTGCTGAAAGCACAAGAAACCTTAAGAAGGTCAGGGCTACCTAGTGAGGGTACTAGACATCTACTGAAGAAAAAGGGAAACTCCTGAGAACACAGGACACCTGGGAAATGGAGTCCAAAATGTCATTAGGCTGTGGAGAAAGGCATCCTGGGAAATGAAGCCCATATCTACTGATGCTCTAGAGAAATGCATCCTGGGTAATAGCGTCCATATGTAGTGACATTGTAGAGAAAGGCATTCTGGGAAATAAAGTCCATTTGTACTGATGCTATAGAGATAGTCATCATGGGAAATGAAGTTCAAATGTTGTGAGGCTGTAGAGAAAGGG
>NW_023413565.1:0-12591 GCF_903995425.1 Onychomys torridus | reverse complement strand
CTGGCTAGAACAAACCAAGCAAAGACTATGTATTGATAAGATGAAAGAAAGGAAGAGAAAGAAAAAGAAAGAAAGAAAGAAAGAAAGAAAGAAAGAAAGAAGAAAGAAACAGGAGGGAAGGGAAGTAGAGCGGAGGGGAAAGGAAGGGAGAAAAAGCAAAGGAGGGAGGGAGGGAAGGGAAGGGAAGAGAAGAGGAGGAAGGAAGGAAGGAAGGAAGGAAGGAAGGAAGGAAGGAAGAAGGAAGGAAGGAAAGCCTCTGTGATAATTATTGTGTGAGCTTGTTGGTGCACCCCTCAAAACAGTCAAAGAGGAAAAAACAACAACTAACAACTACTACTACTCCTACTACTACTCCTCTGTTCTGCTCTGCCTCTGGAACCTCTGGGAAGTGACAGCCTGCACTCACTTTATAAACAGCATGTCTGATCTGGGCCTACCTAGGCATTCTAAATCTATATGAATGCTCTTGTCCTGTTACTTCCAGTCTGGATCTGTGAACCCTGATCACATGAAGGAAAGAACACTGAAGCTACAAAAGTTCTATTATAGAGGAGAAAAATGTGCTCTCCAGACCACTCTGGTAATGAGGGACAAGGCCCTATCAGAAGTGTCAGGCATCTGACCCAAAGAGAATCATAGCTGAAGAACATATCCCTTTTCTGGAGTGGAAGGATCTCCAACACCTCCTCTGGAAGATGAACATAAGGGCTTGGTCACCCCATATTATGAGCTATGCCACATCCACTTTAGTGTCTGGCCCTTCTGAAACATGGAAAAGAAGATGCCTGGTCCTCAGTGACAATCCGGGAAGAAACATTCACTAAGCACCACACCTAAGTGGCCCACAACAGTACCCCAACATTAACTCTTGCTTCAGCCACTGAAATGATCATCTAATCAAATAAACAAAAACAAGGCATTTAGCAAAACTTCATCTATCCTTGGAATTCTGAAAAGTAAATGACTTGTGTACCTTCTATGGTCCATTTTTAAATCAGTTTAGGTTTTCTTTATGCATAGTACAAGTTGCTATTGTTGTTTCTAATCTAAAAACACTTTTGCAAATGTGCATGTGTGAGTATCTGTACATTATTGTTATATTATGCACTTCCTTATTGACTTTCTTTTTTTCTTTGTATTAAGAAGTTTTCTATTCATTTTACATATCAATCACAGATTCCCTGTCCTCCCTCCTCCCACCCTAGCTCTCAACCCAATCCACCCCCATTCCCACCTCCTCCAAGGCAAGGTCTCCCCTGGAATACATCAGACCCTGTTATATTCAGTTGAGGCAGGTTCAGTGCACTCCTCCCTGCACCAAGGCTAAGCAAACTGTCTCAGCATAGGCACTAGGTTCCAAAAAGCTGGCTCATGTACTAAGGACAGGTCCCAGTCTCACTGCCTGGGGACCCCCTAAACAGTTCAAGCTAAATAACTGTCTCACATATCCAGAGTGCTATGGGGGCTCCTCAGTTACTGGTTCACAGTTCATATGTTTCCACTACTTTGGCTAGATCTCTCTGTACTTTTTCCTAACATGGTCTAGATAACTCTTGTTCATATAATCCCTAGTCTCTTGTCGATTTGATTCCTGGAGCTCTGCCTGGGGATTGTCCATCGATCTCTGAATGTACTTCCATCAGTCACTGGATCAGGGTTCTATCATGGCAGTTAGGGGGTTAGGCCACCTGATCATCAGAGTAGGTCAACATGTAGAAGATTGCAAATAGATCCATATCTGTCACCATGCACAAAACTTAATTTTATCCAAGTGGATCAAAGACCTCAACATAAATTATTCTGAACCTGATAGAAGAGAAAATAGAAATAGTCTTGAACACATTAGCACTGGAGATCACTTCCTAAATATAACACCAGTAGCACAGACACTGAGAGCAACAATTAATAAATAGGACCTCTTGAAAATGAGAAACTTTTGTAGGGCAAAGGATACGATAAACAAGACAAAACTACAGCCTACAGAATGGGAAAAGAACTTGACCAACCCCACATCTGACAGAGGCCTGATATCCAGAATATATGAAGATATCAAGCAACTAGACATCAAAATAACTAACAGTCTAATTAAAACTTGGCTACAGAGCTAAACAGAGAATTCTCAACCAAAAATCTCAAATGGCTGTAAGTAATTTAAGGAACTGTTTAAAATCCTTAGTCATCAGGGTACTGCAAATCAAACCGACTCTGAGATACCATCTTACACCTGTCAAAATGGCTAAGATCAAAAACACTGAAGACAGCTTATGTTGGAGAGGATATGGAGCAAGGGGAACACTCCTTACTGGCTTACTAGGTGCACTTTTGTGTGCATGCCTGTGAACCTCAAAAGGTGTGTGCAGAGGCCAAAGGACAACATGTGGAGTTAGTGAAGGAACTGAACTCAGATTATCAGTTGTGGGGACAGGAGACTACCTGCTTAGCCATCTTACCAGCCCTTAAACTGAAGTTGTAAACACAGGGCAAATACTGTGTGTCTGCCTGAGAGTCCCCAATCCATAGCTTTTTCATCTGCTGCCTCTGAAAGAAAAAAATATTAGGAAAAGTTCTTATTTCAGCTAATCCAGCTGACATGTTAAAATTTAAGAGTTAATTCTCAGCAAAGGCAATTGATTCTCAGACACATCTCTGAGTTCAAGGCTAGCCTGATGATCTACAAAGCCAGTTACAGGACACTGAAGGCTATACAGAGGAAGTTTGCTGAGAGAGAGAGAGAGAGAGAGAGAGAGAGAATTTATTCTCAAAGGAGATTCAAGGGGAAAATACATGAACTCTTGCTGTTGTTTTAGCTTACAGATTTACGAAAAGAATAAAAGACACCACTTTCAAAGGAGGTAACAGGCATTGAGGGCCCTCTCCTCCCACCATACTCCCTCTATTTTTGGGGGATTTCTTGAACTTTGCAGGAGATCCAGGTTTCCTCCTTCCTCCAATTTTTCTGTGTCTGAAACCTCTATGTAGAAAAGCTTTCTACCTGGAACCCACACTGGGCTGCAGTGGGAGATTTCCACTGTCCTTCACGTTTCACGTTACACTCTCTCATTCTCACCCACTGCCCTGTAGCAGCTTGCTTGCAGGAGCCTGTCCATCAGTGCTACTTCATTACCTGGGGACCATGCTAAACCTTTCAGTAGACCCAGCTTTCCTCTTCCTGTGGACCCTCTCCTCCCCAATCCCTCAATTCAGCTTATCCTGATTCCTTCTTGTCTGACCCCAATACCAAGAAGCACTTTGTACCTGGGACCCCAGTTGTTACATCTGGCAGGGATTCAGAGAGGGGAGTCACACCATCCTTCCTGTCCTCCATTATGATCTCTCCACTCTCACCTTCAGATACATAAAAACCTGATACATGTCCCCTTTTCCCACCTCGGCTCCATTCACTGGAGACTCCAACTCTTGGTTCAGACCCAGGGTCCCCTAGCCCATTCAAGACAGCCTCTCCAGATTATTCTTTGCCTTAGGTCATCCTACTTGCATAAGGCCCATTTTCTACCACACCTCCAACTTCCTGGGGACCACATCTCTTCATGTAGACAGGATCCCCTTGGCTATTTCCTGGAACAACTCTAAGGCCTTTTACCTAGCACACCTCTATCCTCTTTGCCATCCACTAATCTGAAGAAGCACTGTCTACCTGGGAACCACAACAACCACACTCTCCTAAGACCCAGAGAAGTCAACAGAAACCAAGAGCTTCCATATAACAAAGAACAAATATCAACACCTAAAATCACCTCAGTCATCACAAACCCAGAGGCCAAGACACCAGCATGGAAACACAAGGACTTTGAGGCAGCCATTCTGAATATGTTCAAGGACCTTACAGAGGATATGGAAAACCCTTAATGATGTCTATGAAAACACAAAGGAGCAGCGAGAACATGATGAAAACTGTTCAAGACCTGAAAGTAGACATGGAACGGCTAAAGCAAACCCAAACAGAGACAAAACTGGAAATGACAAGGAAATCAAACTGAGACCTCAGAGTACACAACACAGAAGAGAGAATCTCTGGTGTAGCATAAGAAATGGATACCTCTGACACAGAAAATGTTAAATCTCAGCACAGTTCAGAAACTTTGCTAGGTCACTGGAGATGGTCCTTGTGACAATTTCTATAGCCCTCATTGGGTGAGAACAATTCCAGAAATATAATGTCCATGTCAGTGTTAAATTGGTGTAGAGAGTCACAATATGAATACATAATATAATAAAATACAATAATAAAATAAAGTATTTAAAAGGGACTAAAGTAATATAAAAAATATGCCATGTAAAGATGGAAAATAGACAGAAACTGGATTCTGTCTGTTATTGTGTTGCCTTTAGATTTTCTGATTTCTGATAAAGAAAATATAGCCACTAAAACACATTTCATTATGAAAGCTGCTAGATTAAACCAACCTATATGTTTTAAAAATGTCTTAACTTCAAAAATTAACTCAAAAGATATGTGACTTTGGGAAAGAGGTTATATTCATATATCCGCAGGAGATGAGAAGCAATGGATTGATTCTGGATTAAAGAAAATCAGGTTTGAGTGGAGAAGACTCTCTGAAATCCTGACTACAAGTATTAAGTGAATGAATGAATGAATAAATAAATAAGTAGATATATAAATAAATAGATAAATAAATAAATAAATAGATAAATAAATAAATAAAAGAACTAGAAGATAGGTAACATGCATTTTACCTCCTCAAACATAAAAAAAAATCATCTTTAAGTGACTTATGCATACCACATAACCATACTTGTAATGTACATTACCTTTTAATTCATGTATTTTCAGAACAAGGATATGGAAGCAGACAGCAATATAAACAGATGGCCCAGATGACTCAGAATCCAGAACCACTTCAAGGATGCTGGCTGAGATGGTCCAGCCTCACAGAATACCCCAGCTATGACTTCATAACTTTCTCAGTTTTCTCAAGGTTCTCTCACAAATGTCAGCACCCCCAAACAATAGAAAGTAGTCTAGAGAAAGATGCCCATAGTCCCATGAATGTGTTATGGATGTTCATTATAATTTAAAGGAAGTTGGCTACAAGTTGTTATTGGTCATAGTTTTAAAAAAATAGTAACAAAAGAGTTAGATACAAATTTCTCTATATAGAAAGAAATGATAGGATAAAAGGATAGATTATTGAATCTACTTTTAAGCTAAAAAAGCAACTAGTAGTCTTGAATATTTTACACTGGAATGAATTTTTGTATATTGATACAAATTTAAGGTTAATTTTGTTATACGCTATGTATATATCTGCTCTTGTTTGGGGAATTTTGCTTATATGGCTCATTTAAAAATATAATATATAATTAGGAAATACAGGTTAGTAGTTAGTAATCTATAATGGTCAAACTTATAGTTATGTGAGATATGTTTTCAAGGTCATACACAGTTTTATTTATTTATTTATTTAGATAGATAGATAGATAGATTATAGATAGATAGATAGATAGATAGATAGATAGATAGATAGATGATAGATAGTCTTCAAATACTTCAAAGACCTACAGAATATGGCATTGAATATGTTTAATTACCTAAGGCTTTTCATGACAGTGAGACATATCTGCTCAAGACAGCCCCAATTTACATCCAAAGAAGATGATGGGCATCAAAGAAGTTCTGTATGGAGTTTTTCTTTATGGCAAAATCTAGTCATTTGGGCATAAACTGACCTTGCCTCAATTACTGACACTGTACAGTTGCAAAATACAAAAGCAATACACACACACAAAAAAAAATGACTGCCAAAAATTGCCAAGACAAGGTAGAACAACAGTCCTTCAAATTTCCCTGCTTCTGAGAAATGTCTGTCAGATATACCAGGCCCAAAGGCCAAAGTTGGAGCCCCCAATGTTACAGAAGAACATTGGGTGACAGTCAAGGCAGCCAGACTTCCCTGTTGTTAAATAACATTTCACACTTCTAGGGTCTTTGATAAAGTTAAAGACTAAATAGTTAAACTTTTAGTTTTACTTAGTTTTGATAAAAGGTAAATTAGGTATAAAACTCTAGACTCACAATGATAACATACATAATAGAGTGTTCCCTCTAATTTTGCCAAATACAAATGGACTGAATATTGTAACTATAATTCTTACTTGATAATTGTTTCAGTTGTATATAATTTTACTATGTTAAAATTAAAACATTCCTTTTTAATTAGACAAAAAGGGGAAATGCTGTGGAATGATCTTTTTACATTGTAAATATGCATTGTTCTTGTTGTTAATAAAGAGCTGATTGGCTGGTAGCTGGGCAGAAAGAGATTGAGGGAGACAGCCTGAGACAGACAATGCTCTGAAGAGGAAGGGTAGAGACTGTCTCGAACAGATGCAGAGAGAAAAAGATGGACATGCTCTACTGAGAAAACTTACAAAGTGGCAAAGCACAGAGAAGAAATACTGGTTAAGAAATACGGGTTAATTTAGAAGTAAGTGTTAGCTTTCAACAAGCCTGAGCTATTGGCCCACAATTTGTAATTAATACTAAGCCTCCAAGTGGTTATTTGGGAGCAGTGTGCAGGATAGAAACTTGTGCCCACAGCAGGTCGGTGGGTGCGTTGGTGTTTAACTTTTTCTTCTGGCAGTGCACAAGTACTTTCCAGGATTAACACTACTACTCAGTAGGGATCAAGGCTCTACATAGGCACCAGCTCAACTTATCCATGTTTGGTGAGTTATATGGGTGTTGTCGTCAACAGTAAGACCTTACCATCAGTTTGTGGAGAGCAACCAACAGCCTTGGCAATAGCCTGGGTTAATTAGGGATTGTGATGTGGTCCCTTTGGCTAACAACCAAATTAGATGAGTTGTAATCATTCCAGCACTGGTGGTTGCATTTGGTGGTGACAGATGTCTAGTTGGGGCTTTGTCTCCCCTGTTATTGGTGATTCTCACTTAGACTTATTTTATAGAAGTTGTCTTTTTAAGAAGTTTCCACTGTATTAGGTTTCCATATGACTTTTCAAACAGCACTTAGTTTTAGCTATCCTTCCCAGTAATCCCACTCTTGCCTCCTCTTTACTATCCTCCCAATTTTATCCTCCCTTTCCCATCCCTCCCCACTCATCCTTAACTATCTATTCTATTTCCCCTTCCCAGGGAATTCCTTCTCTCTCACCCTTATCTGTATCTAACCTCTTGGGTTATATGGATCATAATCTGCTTATCAAAGACTCAACAGCTAATGTATAAACAAATGTATGCCATATTTGTCTTTTCTAGTCTGCGATACCTCCCTCAGAATGATTTTTTTCTAGTTCCATCCATTTACCTGTTGAGTGGGGATGAATCTGGGCGAAGTTAAGGGGAGAGAATTGCAGGTAAATAAGATCAAAATATTTGGTATCAAATTTCAATGAACCAATAAAATAGTTTTTTAAAGGGTTGAGTCTAAATTGCATGTGTGACAAAACATGAGAAATTAAGATTATCGGCCCAGAAAATTGTTAAACTGTAACAGTTTTGTCTATTGCAATTAGGTATGCAAACACCATTGTTGCTTAGATTTCATTAACTGTTATTTCACACATTGATTTTTCTCTTACAAAAATCTGAGAATTACAAGAGATCACACTGAGTTAGTGCTAGCTAAGACAAAGGAACTCCAAAATAAACATGAACGGTGAACTCTGTTTGATATCAGGAGAAAGCAGGAAAAGAAAAAACTAACAACAACAACAACAAAAAGCCAGAAACCTTCACATGTTAACCCCTTATTGATGTATTGAATAAAAAAGGCATTAGTTCCAGGCAGTGGTGCACACACACCTTTAATCCCAGCACTCGGGACACAGACCTAGGCAGATCTCTGTGAGTTTGAGGCTAGCCTGGGCTACCAAGTGAGTTCCAGAAAAGGCACAAAGCTACACAAAGAAACCCTGTCTCAAAAAAAAAAAAAAAAAAGAAAAAAGGCAATTGCTCCCACTGTTGTCAACCCACTGTGAATGACAGGTCAGGTTTCAACAGGGTGAGGCTCTGCTCATCCTATCACATCCCCAGCTGACTTGTCAAGTTCTGAACTCAGCTGCACAGGGGCAAAGGCCAGATACACTCTTCTTTAACTCTTATCTTCACCTCCCTTGATTACAGTAACACCTTCAAAACTAGAAACAGCATGTGCTTGATTTTCGAAACTACATCCATCATGTGCCATATGAAAAATGGTGTATTACACTTATCCTTTCAGTATTGAATGAGTTGTTTTAATTAAACATATAGCTAGCAAAATAAAATGACAAAACTAGCAGATAGGGAGAAGTGGCATACAGACAAAGAAACATCATCAACCAGGGCCTTACACTACCCATCAGAAATGACTAGAGTAGCCCCAGGGGGAGAGGAAGCAAATGTAATCTCAAATAAGGCTCTTAAAACACTGATCGAAATGGCCAGAGAGTCCCTGCTCAAACAGTCTTGCTGGAGCTTGACAGCATTGGTGGCCTTTGGAGGAGAATGGCCTCGTAGACTCACATGAATCTTGAATCCTTGGTCCGCATTGGAGGAAATGCTAGGAAAGCATTAGGATAGATGGCCTTGTGGGAGGAGGTGTCTCTGAGGTGGACTTTGAACAGCTGCTGCTCCTAGTGCTTTCTCTGCCTGGTGCTCCCAGATCAAGAAGAGAGCTCTCTGCTGTGCCTGCTGCCATCCTGATCTCCAACCCCGGGAAACAAAACGTGAGTCCAATTTAATGCTTTCTTTTATATTTGCTCTGGCTGTGATGTCCTGCAACAGCAATACAAAGTACCTAATACTTGTGACTCAGTTATTGCCTTATGACAAGGTTCTAGTTACATGGTTACATAGCTTCCCATTTGCTATTTCCACAGTAGGTATCTATATACCACGAGACAAGCAATAATGGTTCTTTCCAGCTGTTCTGGAGGGCCCCGTGTCTTGAATACCTTTAACTGTTTTCTGTTCTCCTTTCTCCTCATCACAGGGGTAAGGGAGTGGGGCGTCTGTCAGAGGAAAGGCTCTTGCAGGGCCTTTGAGACAGTCACTTGAGTCTAAAATTGGGGGACTCATGCTCTCAGACGTGACTCCCAATATGTGTAAATGGTGCAAATCAATTTACCAAGAGAAGAAGTGACAGGTGCGTCTTCTGCTAACGCAATCTTCTCAACTACTTACTCACCCCACTCCACAAATCTTCTCTCTTAACCACCTCCATGTGTTATCCAAAGCTAATTGTCCTGTCCTTCTAAATACAATGAATGCCATGTACTTGGTTTCTGTGCTGAGGGGACACAGTTCACCTCGATGTCAACAGTGTCTGACCAGGGAGGCAATTCTGAGTGAATAAATCAAAAAATGAGGTACAGTAAACACAGATTTTATCAAATTGCTTTGAACATAAATGTAAATGTTAATTGAAGGTATCTCCGAATGTGAGTAAGTTGCTTAATCATGATGAGAATCAAGAAACAGAAGGCTACCGGGAGTCTATGGTGGAACAATTAATCACTGTACTATATAAGAGGAAAGGGGAGAGAGGAGCCTATGGAGAGAGGGACAGAAAGAGGGAAGCTGACTCTTCACTGGCTCTGAGGACTCTACTCCTCCTTGCCCAGCCTTAACATATGAGCAGGTGCTGAGTCTTAGGGCAACTCCTATGTCATGCTTTGCCGATATTCATGGGATAGCTGCCCTTTCCTAAACAGAAATGGGAAGGAGTGGATGGGGAAGGGGAACAGAGGAGGGTTACGGGGAAGGACTGGGAGGAGAGAAGGAAGTGGAATCTGTGGCTGGGATGTAAAGTAAGGAATCAAATAAAGTTTTTTGTTTTTTGTTTTCTTTTATTTTGTTTTTTGTTTGTTTGTTTGTTTCTTTTTGGAATAGTGGTGGAGAGACCCATCCTTTAGCATTAACTGAAATCCCAGCATGTATATCACGGTTCTTCCAGGATGTTCCTTCTGGCAGCTCATCCCTCTCCCCATAATGTACTTTCTCAACTACTTCTTCTACCTCAGGCTACCCTTCCTGGGGTATCTACACCCTACCAGAGAGAGATGCATACTGGTTCAAGACACCTCTCACTGTTGACTATGGTTGTTCATTAACTTATCAATCATCCCACTGGTGTCTCTAGACTCCAGCAGAATACCTGAGAGCCTTGCACCCAAACTTGTGCTCATATCTAAATTCAGACCAAAATGAGTATTGCATGAACTTACAGAAGGCAAGAATGAAAGAAAACAATGTACATAAAATCCCTTGGACTCCACATCCAGTATGTTCTGACTGGGTTGGGCATCCCTATCCCTATGGCCTTAGTATTTGTGGCTTCTGTGGCCTCACTCTTCAGTGTCTTCCGTTGTTGGCTGGGAGTCTCCTCTACAGGTGTTCCATGTTCTTCACACCTCTAACACCATGGGTTCATACTGTGGCCAATGCTTCACCATCATGGCCTCATGCATCACTCTCTCAGAGGCTCCTTACATGGAATCTACCCCTGCTACACATTACTCTGAGTTCACAGGCTTTCTTTAAACTCTAGTTTAAAAGCCTCCAAGATTCCAGAGGTCCTGCATTATCTGTGCCTGGAAAAGTAGCATTATGTGATGATGCCAGGTTCTGCTGAAAATTCTAGCAGTAGTTAAAGCCTCTTGGACCAAGGCTGCAGTGACCTCTTAGTGTCTGAATCTAGGATACACATCCATTGGCAACCACCTTTACCAACTTACCTTGAGTAAGCTCCCTGCAGCTCTCTCTTTGAAAGGACTTTCAGATGCATGCTGTTTCACACAATGGAGTCTGTGATCCAGAAACATGGTGTCACACTGAAATTTCCTGTCCCAGATTAATTAGCTCATTACTTTAGAGTCAAGCTTTACTCAAGACAGGTGAAACAGAGACAAACCCCTTGTCAAAAACCTAACACAAGTGGTTTCTGGATTGATAAATTGTACACATCTGAAATGCTACAGTTCATATTGAAATAGTACTCTACTATGCACACATCTTTAGCATTTTCTTCTTCTGACCTCCCACTGATCATGTGTTAAGACAATAAAGGTTCGACAGCAAGATTCTTCTTCTTCTTTTGTTTTTATGTGGTGTTTGGGTTTGGTTGTATTTCTTTGCTTTGTTTGGTTTTCAGTTTTTCTTTTATATTTGTTTTTCTCTGGGAGGGAATGTTACAAGGGCAGAGTGCAGATGAGAGCTCACAGAGTGATGAGTGGGATAGAATGCATGATGTGAAATCCACAAAGAGTCAATCAAAGCAAGGCCAATAATCCGCATACTGTTGAGGTTGTTGAGGCCATGGCAAAACTCACCTATGATGATCCTGGTACAGAAGATTGCTGATAGAATATTAAGAAGAACATATTGAACGGTTAGACTGATCATTGCAGCATGCAAAAGAATAATCAGGCCATTAAAGGCAAGATCTAGACCCTTGGAGGATTGGATCAGGAACACAATTAATGTTGAGTCTCAAGACCATGATCATATGTGGATAGAAGCAATTTCAAAATGTTTGAGGAATTTCAGATGTTGTGTGTGTGGAAAACAAGGACATTTGAAAAGGGACTGTAAACAGGGCGTTCCAAGAAAGAATGATTATTCCAGGAACAAGAGCAACACAACACCCCTCCTTTCTGGATTATACAGAAGGTATGTGGTAAGGGTAAACATTTGGACCAACGAATGTAAATCAACAAGAGACAGACAAAGTAATCCTTTGCCTCTGTCCTTGGGAAACTCCCAGAGGGGCCTCATGCAGGCCCCCCACAGCAAATTCAGTTCAGACCTTTCCTGTCATCATAGAAGAATCCCCTGCTCAGAGCAATTAAAGAACCAAATGCCTATTGGAATAAACCAGGCATTTTAAAATGAGTTGTGTTCATCTTCGTAAAGAAATTAAGAGACAAACACTACTCATTTCAAAATGAGCAGTTGGACCATTTGGCAAGTCACTCACAATAAGACCATTTGGTGTTTTGCCATCTTCATTAATAACCATCAGGTCTGTAAAATCTCTTGCAATGCACTGTGGAATAATATTTTCAGAGCCAGTCCTCTTCTGTAATAAACAAGTGAATCTGGTATAACTGTTGAGAGCTCTTCACAGAGTCGTACTGTTCCCCCATGAGATCTATCTGATGTCATGATGAAAATCTTAGGAGATGTCTGTCTGTTGAAGTAGGAAGCAAATTCATCTGTAGCTTCATTATAAGCAGCCTCTTCATCATTGGGGTTTACTGTGGTTTCATCTTAGGCTGGTTGATTATCAACGGTCTTGGGAACTGGTTTTTGTGGAGCCTTATCACCAAGTGTATTTATCATCTTCAGTGTTTAACTTTCCTTCCCGTGCTTGAAGAGGGTGGAGGGCATTTGCTAATTTCCACAATTTTGTCTGAGTGAAATTGCCTAATTGCAGATAAGGAATTGACGTTCCATCTCCATGCCATTGAATAGGTTCGTTAATAAAAGAACTAATTTCTAGAGTTCCATTCAAACCATACTGCTGCCATCTTAACTTTGAGTGAGAATATTTCATTTCATTATGAGGGGAGCCATAAATCAATGATGTCTCTATTGGAGATATTA
>NW_023413564.1:0-18567 GCF_903995425.1 Onychomys torridus | reverse complement strand
AAAAGAGAAGAGATGAATATGGATTAAATACTACAGAGAAGAGGGGAATAATCTGACCAGAGCCTGCAATTATAATCCTCAGTATTGATATTTTTTGAGACAGGGTCTCACTGTACAGTTCTAGCTCACTTGGAACTTGCTATGTAGACCAGACTGGTATCAAACTCACACTATCTACCTGCCAATCCCTCCTCAGTGCTGGCATCAAAGATGTGTGCCACCACACTGTGCTGACATTTGTTTTTTATACCTTGAGAAGAGTAAGTAAAATAACATCACCAAATGTCAGAGACATGGTTCACCCTGACTCAGAACAGGGCTCCCAGGCACTTTCACCACTCACTCCTCCCACCCCATGGAGTCAGAGCTGAGCCAGCCCCCCCACCCATGAGACAGGAGCAGACCTCTGAGCAGATATCTCATCCCCATCTTTGGGGAATATTCTCCTCCAATTTGGAGAATAGTAATGTGAGCACAGTTGAAACCCTGGGTGTTCCTTGTAGGTCATGGTGCTCATAAAACAAAAATGGAAGGGACTGGAAAGCTCGAGTTAGGCACAGAAAGAAATCTTGATTTTGAGGCTCTCCTAACCATGGAACGTCCCTCACAGAACCTATGGCTTTCCAAGGCTGGGAGAACCTCCTCCTACATTGCAAGCTCCATCACTATCAGCCAGAAATCAGAGGACCAGGAGGCCATTAGACATAAGGATGGAGCAGCATGCTTGGGGGAAGACTGAGTTTTGCTTGTTCACATATCCTGGGTTGGAAATTAAATGCTTCTACACTTTCTCAGAAAGCCAAAAGACTCCATTCCAAACCTGGTGATGATATTTCAGAAATTCAGGTACTAAGGACTGTAATTTGCTTCACTGTGGTCCTATTGACTCCAGGAAAAACGTTATAGATGAGGCAAGAATAGGATCTGCTATTCTTAGTATTGATTTTGGGGATAAAGAGCTCTTGGGAGGATGACAGGAGTTCTCCATTGACAAACCAATAGTACTGTGGAGGTGGGTTACCATCTGTGTGGCAGGAGATGTGAGGTTTGTCCTTGAATGGAAATGAATATTTGAGTGGGATATGATCAGGTTATCTGGACAATCTGGAGCAAACCGAATAAAGTCACATGTGATGTCAGCAGAGAAAAGGGGTAATCCTCGTCTATAGAAGGAGTTAGTATCTCTTAGAGCTGTGCTTTAACCTTACTTGAACAGATTTCACCTAGACTTTGGGTGCAGATTAGTAGGAGCGTACTCATTCAGCATGTGCAAGCCCTGATCTATCTCAAGCACCACACACAAACATACCCTCTGCACACTCTTGTGTGCACTAAGACTGAGTCTGACAAGTCCCCTGTCTCCATCACCCTGAGTCTCTCTTGGCAGAATTCCCTGCACCTCATTCAACCTCAATGCTGGAACTGTCCAAATATGGTTGGGCTGGGACAGGATGCCCTGGCAGCCTAGGTATCTGTGTGGTAGGTCTGTGTTATGAACCCCAGGGGACTGGTACCAGGTTTGGTAGCTCTAGGCCCTTGTATTTAGGCAGTTGCAGGCAGGATGAAACTTACAGGCAATGTTCAGTGAGTATGGACCACTTGGGGAGGTACTCACTGAGTTCCAGGTTGATATTCATAGGGTCCTGTGTCAGTCCTCAAAACACTGAGTAAAGTGAGAGTCCTATTGTCCTGAGACAGCTTCAAACTGTTCTCTTCTGAGAGGCTTTGGTCATTTATTCTGCACAGGTAGGCTGTATTCTGAGTCTCAGACTCACAAATTGCTACTGAATCCTCATGCTCCGTGGGATTGGAATTTTTGGTTGTGATGCTGGGCTTGGGTGGCAGTGCTGTGCTGACCACAGAGAGATGATTGCCCTGTGTGGTACTTCTGATTCTTGCAAAGGCCTCTTACAACCAGAGACAGTCTCTTAACTCCCAGCTGACCTAGATCCTTAAATAATCAGACAGGAAGCAAATTAAAGGCAGATGGAGTGGCTGAGTGCTCAGAGATAATGGTGGCTCCTGTGCTGTGTAAGGAGGAAGCAAGGACTTTCTCATGAGTGATCTGAGCTGCAGTGTTTGGAATCAGAGACCTTGTTTTATTTTCTGGTCCTCACTGACCCATTGTTACCTTGAGACACATGTTTCAGGTCTCTCCAGCAACACTGACCTCCCCTGCTGAGTGTAAACCAGAGCCCTCCCAGCCTTTGCTGTTCAGGGCTGTCCTACAGATAGTTATGATTAGTCTTCCCATTGAGCTTCCCTGAGAAACCTGAAAACCTGTCAGAGATCTCACACAGCTGAGGATATACCTGACATTTAGGTCATGCTGTGCCACAGGTGGACCATTCTTGTCAGGTGTTTGATGTTGATTGACCTGAATCAGAGAGCCCTATAAGAAGCCTGAGTCTATGAAATGATCTAGAAGAGTGAAGGTCACCTAGTAGTTCTCCATGATGCGACCTGGTGATGTACCTTTTGAAAAATAGCTTGTACCACTGATGGCCTATGTGATCCTGACTCAAAAACTGTTTGCTCTCTCACTCTTTCTGTAATAGGAAACATGGTAAATGATCATTGCTATGCCGGCAAATTAACCTTAAATGTGAACCATGACGTGACCTTCCACCAAGCAGTATCTACTAGTATTTTCATGCAGGAATAATCCCTGGACTGCAGTTGGATTGATGGCTCAGTGGTTAATAAAACTGGCAGCTCCTCTAGAGGACCTAAGTTCAATTCCCAGCAACCACATGGTGGCTTGCAACCATCTATAATGAAATATGATGTCCCTTTCTGGTGTGCAGGCAGAACACTTTATAATAAATAAATGAATGAATGCATGAATGAATGAAGGAAGGAACAAACAAACAAACAAATAAATAAATAAATAAATAGTAAAATAAGGCTAAGCAGAGTGTGTGAAGGAAACACAAAAGAGCTTCAGTAGCAGGATGTAAATTTCACATTGGAAAGAGGAGCAGGTCAGAAGTAACCCATAGACAATTGTAGTCAATGGCAGTGTATATTTCAGAGTAGCCAAGACAAATTTCCAATGTCTCACCATAACAAATGGGAGATAAATGTGTAGTGGGTGTTAAATAGTTGACTTAATTATTCTGTCTTTTACACAGACATCAAATATCACATTGTATCATACAGACTACATATAGTTGGGAGGCCATTTAAAGCACTATTAACAAGTAATAGACCATGGATCAAGAAAGTGGAAAGGTGATTAGGGATGCTGAGCAATTCCTTAAATGTCTTTCAGCCATTTGAGTCTCCTCTGTTGAGAATTCTCTGTTTAGCTCTATAGCCCATTTCTTAACTGGGCTGTTGGGCATTTTGATGTCTAATTTCTTGAGTTCTTGATATATTCTGGATATCATCCCTCTGTCAGATGTGGGGTTGGTGAAGACCTTTTCCCATACTGTGGGCTCTCGTTTGTCTGGTTGACTGCTGCAGACCACCCAGAGGCCTGCCGCAGACCACCCAGAGGGAGACCACCACTGCGGGAAAACCAGGGAGAAGGCTCAAGGAGAAGTCAGGAATCGGCGAGGAGAATGACAGACAGACACATGTGTTGATGTGCTGCTGCAATTTTACTTCTGTATAGGCAATGCTTATATACTTTTACAATCAAGGAACTTGGCAGGGGGTTACATCAGGCCATTATTTTTTACAATTACTCAGAATCAGCAAGAAACAATAACAAGAGACATCCATATCTATTTTTGTGTATCACTTCCGCAGCGGGAGTTCACCATGGCTATTGTCTGAGGGCATGATCTCAGAATTTTGTGAAATCTGTCTCGCGCCAGTGACCACATCTGTGGGGAGCCAAACTCTTGCCAGCCTGGGTTATATTTTACTATCATATGCCCATTTGCTTTCCAAGCCGTTCTTTATAATTTACCCATCTGTTCCCAACTTTATCATAACTTCCTGTATATGGGAGCAGCTCTAGGTAACTTCCATCTTCGGGGGTCCACCTAGGGGCTGTCCACCAGCTCCCTCCTAAGAAGTACTGTGTATACCCCCCGGGAAGTGTGTGCTGGGGAATTTTCTCTAACTCTTTCTCTCTAGAAGGGTCTGGCATGCTATGTTTATTCCCTCGTAACATTTTTATTTTTACTTTCATTTTTGGGCTCTCTGGCTGTTTCTGACAAGAGCTCGCGCTGCTCTACTCTAAACAGGAACGACCCCAGAGATGTATTTGAGGAAGTCTTTTGAGCTTCCTTATACACTGGTCTGATAAACGGAGGTGCTCCGGGTACAGGTGACCTGGGTCAGTCATGTTGGTGCCGACCTGTACTGGTTGTGCTGTTAACTGGAGAAGACACAGATAAGACATACAGAGAAAGATCGTGATTAGTGCCAACAAGGACTGTCGTCAAGGCCATTTCGTTCTCCAGGGCTTCCTGGGATCCTCAGGCTGCATGACGATTGCTGATTGTGGGGAACCGCCTGAGGCCACGCTCCGGGAAGCTCCAACCTCAACCCTTCAGCTGCTGGCCCCAGCGCAGCGGCATACTTGCTACAGCTACACAGTTGTCACAGCTGGGGCGTAGCAGTTGAAGGTGTCCATTGCTCTACAAACGCTTCTCAGTTTCAAAAGGTCACAATGATTGATTGTTTCTCTTAGTCTCTGTGTTACTGGTGTTATATTTAGGTGGTGATATCATATGCCAATGTGTTTAAGACTACTTCCTACTTTCTCTTCTATCAGGTTTAGAGTAACTGGATTTATGTTGAGGTCTTTTATCCACTTGGACTTAAGTTTTGTGGACGGTGATAGATACGGATCTATTTGCAGCCTTCTACACACTGATATCCAGTTATGCCAGTACCAATTTTCAAGATGCTTTCTTTTTTCCATTGTACATTTTTGGCTTCTTTGTAAAAAAAATTATATGCTCATAGTTGTCAGGATTATTGTCAGGGTCTTCAATTCAATTCCATTGGTCCACATGTCGGTTTTTATGCCAGTACAAAGCTGTTTTTATTACTGCAGCTCTACAGAAGAGCTTGAGGTCAGGGATTATGATGCCTCCAGACTTGGTTTTATTATACAGGATTCTTTTGGTTATCCTGAGTTTATTTAGGAATTGCTAAAACATCCCTATTCATCAGGGAAATGCAAATCAAAACGAATCTGAGATACCACCTTACACCCTTCAGATTGGCTAAGATAAAAAACACTGAAGACAGCTTATGCTGGAGAGGATGTAGAGCAAGGGGTACACTCCTCCACTGCTGGTGGGAATGTAAGCATGTACAGCCAGATTGGAAATCAATATGGCACTTTCTTAGAAAATTGGGAGTCAATCTCCCCCAAGTCCCAGCTACACCACTCTTGGCCATATACCCAAGGAATGCTCAGTCATACCACAAGGGCACATGCTCAGCTATGTTCATACCAGCATTGTTTGTAATAACCAGAACCTGGAAACAACCTAGATGCCCTTCAACTGAAGAATGGATAAGGAAAATGTGGTACATATACACAAAGGAGCACTACTCAGCAGAGAAAATCAATGACAACATGACATTTGCAGGCAAATGGACGTATCTGGAAAATAATGATCCTGAGTGAGGTAACATAGACCCAGCAGGACAAACATGGCATGAACTCACTCATAGGAGGATACTAGATGTAAAACAAAGATGACTAGACTGCTACTGAAAAGTCCAAGGAGGCTACCTAAAAAACAAGACCCTAAGAATGACACAGGGTTAGCCCAATGACAGAAAAATGGATGACATCTACATGAGTAAACTGGATGTGAAGAGGGGTAATGAAGGGCAAGTTTTGAGGGTAATATAAGTTAGGGGAGCAGGAGATCCCAGCTGGATCAAGAACAGAAAGGGAGAACAAGGAATAACAGAAAATGATAAAGGACCACATGAGAATAGGAGGAAGCAGGGTGCTAGGGAGGTCCCCAGAAATCAACGAATATACCTCGACAATAGACTGCTGGCTATGGTCTGTTGATAAATAAACTCTGTTGATAAATAAACTGCCCACATCCCCAATGCTATGGAGTAACAAGGGAAGAGAGGTCACTCACCTATTATGTCCAGATGGATGGGGTCACTCCTCTTGGAAATGTCTTCATTGTATACTTCACACTGATAGTCCCCAGAATGGGAACTCATTGCAGGTACTATTTTTAGGGTGCTGTTGTCCTGGGACAGTGTCATCCCATTCATGATCTTAAGACTCTCTCCTTTGAAGAACCAACGGATTGAGATCCCAGTGTCGTTTGACAAACACTTCAGGAACACGGAGGTCAGTTCTTTGACTGTGGTATTGGTGAACTGGATTGAGGGTGGAGTCACTGGATCTGTGAATAAACAGTGGAGGGGAGCAGCTGAGAGTCCTTCACCTTCAGAGTTCTCAGCCAGCTCACAGGGCCTATAGAATGAAGGGACCCTCTTCAAGATCACATGTTCAGGATATGTTCTGTAAGGAAAGAGCTGAAACTTACATGTACAAAGATTACCCTCAGTGACCCTGACTCAGGGTATTTATTCAGGTTCCACACTGGGAGCCTCTTTAGCCCACATGTCCAGAAATTTTATTGTAGGGGAATGTATTTCCCAATGATTTTTGTGGAGACTCTTGCTCATAGTTTCTGTGAGAGTGAACAGGTAGGTCCCTTGTTTATGAAATAGCCTTCTGTTTCAATTTTATTCAATAATTTTCATGAGGTTAACAGGCCCAGCTAATCTTAAAAGTGTTAAAGGCTATACCTGAGGACTGGGAAAAATCCCTAACTGAAGAATTTCTGTTTGTAGAAAAAATTGTGTTTCCTACACCATGGATATGGATTAAATACGTCAGAGAAGACCTGAATAACCACAGTGCTGACCACAGCCTACAATCTAATCCTCAGTATTGATATTTTTTGAGACAGGGTCTCACTATACAGTTTTAGCCCACTTGGAACTTGCTATGTAGACCAGGCTGGCCTCAAACTCACACTATCTACTTACCTCTAAGTCCTCAGTTCTGGCATCATAGAAGTGTGCCACTACACTCATCTGGCTTTTGGTTTTTTGAACCCTGAGAATTGTAAGCAAGTGAGCATAAACTGTCAGAGACATGGTTCACCATGATTCAGAACAGGGCTCCCAGGCACTTTCACCACTCACTCCTCCCACCCCATGGAGTCAGAGCTGAGCCAGCCTCCCCACCCTTGAGACAGGAGCAGACCTCTGAGCAGATATCTCATCCCCATCTTTGGGGAATATTCTCCTCCAATTTTGAGAATAAGAATGTGAGCACAGTTGAAAGCCCTGGGTGTTCCTTGTACATCATTGACATTATAAAATGAAAATAGAGGGGATAGGAAAGCTTGTGTTAGGCAGTGAAAGAAAACATGACCTCGAGGTTCTACTAACCATGGAAAGTCCCTCACACAACCTTAGGCTTTACAAGTCTGGGTGAACCTCCTCCTCACATTGCAAGCTCCATCCCTGTCAGCCAGAAACCAGAGATCCAGGATGCCATTAGACATAGGGATGGAGCAGTAAGCTTGGAGGAAGACTGAGTTTTGCTTGTTCCCATAGATATGGGCTGGAATTAAATGCTTCTGCACCTTCTCAGAAAGCTAAAAGACTCCACTCCAAACCTGGTGTTGATATTTCAGAAATCCACTTAATAAAATATATTAAGATCTATCACACTTCAACAATAGTAACAATAAAAAACCACAAGCAGCTCAATTCAAAGGGAAGGAATGTAGCTGACATTCCTTTAAAAGAAAGTGGAACAGGTGACCAATAAAGACATGCTGCTTAGTTTTTGTCTATTTGGCAGTCTAAATTCACAAGGGAAGAAACACCTCAGTTGAGGTATCACCTCCATCACAATGGCCAGTAAGGCATTTTCTTAATTACTGTTTGGTGGAGGAGGACCCGGTGCTATCCCCTTGTAGATAGCCCCTTTCTTATGGGCTCTATAAGAAAAGCAGCTGAGAAGTTGTGGGAGCAAGCCAACAAGCTTTTCCTATGGTTCTTGCCTGAACTTCCTTCAATGACAGACCCTGATCAAGACATTTAAGCCAAGTAAACACCTAACTGCCAAGTTGGTTTGGGTTGTGGCATTTTATCACATTAACTGGAAAGCTAACTAGAACAAACATAAAGAAATGTTGTGGGAGCTGGGCCATGGTGGCACATGCCTTTAATCCAGCATGATGGGTGGCATAGGCAGGCAGATTTCTGTGAGTTCAAGGCCAGGCTGGTACAGAACGAGATCCATGACATGCACCAAAACTACACAGACAAACTGTATCTTGGAAAAAAAAATAAAAAAGGAAAGAAGAAATTCCAAAGCAGTCACACATAGTGGTCATGACTTTAATCCCAGTACTCCGGAGCAAGTGCAGCAAGTGGAGAAAGATATAGGGACATGCCAATGAAAAAATAAGTCAACAACATAAAAACCAATATGGCTCAATCAGAACCTTCATCAGCAAGACCTTAATATCCCAACACAGAAGAAACAGTAAAATTCAACCTTAAAAAATGACCTTAAGGCATTTGCACAGCTATGTTCTTATCAGCATTGTTTGTAATAGCCAGAACCTGGAAACCACCTAGATGCCCTTCAACTGAAAAATGGAAAAAGAAAATATGGTACATATACACAATGGAGTACTACACAGCAGAGAAAAACAATGACATCATGAGGTTTGCAGGTAAATGTATGGATCTAGAAAAAATAATCATGAGTGAGGTAATCCAGACTCAGAAGGAAGAACATGGTATGTGCTCACTCATAGTAGGATACTAGATGCAAAACAAAGATGCCTAGACTGCTACACAACTCCAGGGAGGCTACCTAGAAAACGGGACCCTAGGAAAGACACAGGGATCAACCAATGGCAGATAAATTGATGAGACGTACATGAACAACCTGGAAGACAGTGGGAGTAATGAAGGGTAAGATTCAAAGGAAAGAGAGCTTAGGGGAGCAGGAAATCCCAGCTGGATCAAGAACAGAAAGGGAGAACAAGGAATAACAGAACATGATAAATGACCACATGAGAAGAGGAAGAAGCAAGGTGCTAGGGAGGTCCCCAGAAATCCACAAAGACACCTCCACAATAGACTACTGGCAATGGTCCAGAGAAAGCCTTAACTGACCTACTCTGGTGATACGATGGCCAAACACTCTAACTGTTGTGCTAGAAATCTCATCCAATGACTGAGGGAAGCAGATGCAGAGATACACGGCCAGGCTCCTGGTGGATCTCCAGGAGGGATTGTATGAGTAAGAATTGTTGAGACCAAGACTGGAAAAAGCACAGGGACAAATAGCCAAACTAATGTAAGACACATGACCTATGAACCAATTGCTGAGGAGTTCCCAACTGGATCAGGCCCTGAGGATAAGTGAGACAATTGAATAGCTTGAACTGTTTGGGAGGCACTCAGGCAGTGGGTCCAGGATCTGTCTTTAGTGCATGAGCTGGCTGTTTGGGACATGGGGCTAATGTAGGGACACTTCACTCAGCCTGGGAAAATGGGACTGGACCTGCCTGGACTGAATCTACCAGGTTGAGCTGAATCCCCAGGGTAGTCCTTGCCCTGGAGGAGATTGGAATGGTGTGTCTGTGTGTGGGTGGCTCGGGAGAAGGGGGGAGGCGGCCAAAGATTTCATGGAAAAGTAAAATTAAATTATAAAATTATTTAAAAAAGATGAAGAAAAGTGGGAAGATCATTTTCAAGTGCCAAAAAATGTCACACATTGTACTTATAAACATGGGCCAAAATGCATAAAGAACTCTCAGAGTTCAACAATAGTAACAATAAAACCACAAGCAGCTCAATCCAAAGTGAAGGGAAAGAGCTGACATAGCAAAGTCCATTCTAGCTGTCCTGGAACTCACTATATAGATCAGGCTGGCCTCACACTCCCAGATATCCACCTGTCTCTGCTCCCAAGAGCTGGGTTAGTGGCAAGGACCCACATACATGGCATTAAAAGTATCTTGAAAAAAACATGAATAAAATTGCAGGACATCCTACATGATTTATTTTTTAGTATAAGCGGTAACAATCAAAAATAGTCTATTACTGAAATAAAAGCTGACATACAGATCAGTAACATAGAATTGGAAATCCCAGACATGCACTGCTCATGCACACTGGCCATGATTAAATGAAAGATTAGTAAATATTCTAAATATGTGTGTTTATGGGGCACAGTTTTGCATATATATTATAATGTGTGCAGATATGCACAGTTGGCATATCCAGCATTTCATCTGTCACTTTTTATGTCTGTTACATTCATTTCTGATATTCTTTTGAGTTAATTGGTGTGAAAGAGAGTTGTCCTACTGAGTTACAGAACTTGGAAGGCATTCTTGCTGTCCATTTGCCCCTCTGTGACAGGATGAGTATTTTTGTTTTTGTTTTTTTCCTTAGCTGAAGATTGAACCCAGGGCCTTGTGCTTGCTAGGCATGTGCTCTACCACTGAGCTAAATCACCAAACCCAAATGACTGTTTTTTTGTCATTTTTAATTATATTTGTGTTTTAATTTTACATATCAGCCATGGGTTCCCCTGTCCTCCCCCCTCCAACCCCCACCCTCGGGTTCCCCCTAGCCGCTCCCCTCAATTCCTATGTCATACAGGGCAAAGACTCCTCTGGCGATTCAGCTTAAGGTGGTAGATTCAGTACAGGCAGGTCTAGTCCCAGATGAGTTTAGATCAGGCTTCTGAGACTGCACAATGTTGGTAGAATTATCAGTTAAACAAGGGATGTTGGGGTGATGTGATATCCAGGTAAAAGTATGAAGTTAAGCCTTCACCTAACAACATATACAAATCACCTCCACATGGATCAAAGACCTAAAATGGATCAGAACTGAAAGTCATCAGACTTTTAGGAGACAGGATGAAAGCATCTTGAAATTGGATTTCAAATGGTGTCTTTGTTATGATGCCAGATGCATCATATAGGCATTTTGGCTGCTTATATGTCTCTACACCACAGGCACACATGCTCTGCATCTGAGGAGGACAGATGAGCATGTTGAATTCCTTGGAACTTCAGTTACATCCAGTAATAAGCTGCCATGTGGGTGCTGGGAATTGAACCCCTGTCCTTTGGAATTGCTGCTAGGGCTCTTAACTATTGAGCTATCTCTCCATGTATTTGGTTTATGGGAATGGAGAAATAGCTCAATAGTTAAGAATCAAACACACACACACACACACACACACACACACACACACACACAAACACACACATACTACTTCTACTACTACTATTACTACTACTACACACCACAAAAAATAGTTATCAGAAAAAAGAGTCTTGTGCAATTAGCATGAGGATAAGAAGCTCAGTATATGGGCCACCAAGTTAGCTCAGTTGGGAAGAATACCTGCCGGATTCCCTCCAAGTACCTGCCCCCACTGGAACAGAGATATAAATGCACAATGTGGGCCTGTGAAATGGCTTAACAGATAAAGGGCTTGCTCATCCACTTGAGTTCAATTCTCTGTCCCCAGAGAACAACCCCCCGCAAATTGTCCTCTGACCTCCACACACTAGGTGGGGAACACCCATACAAAATGAACAAATATGCAAACATAGTAAGAAACTCAATATAGGTACTTTCTATCTATGGATTTTATATTTATGGATTGAAACCTTGGAAACAAACTACTTGGAAAAGTTTGTCTACATGAAAACTGTATTGTTTCCTCACATCTTTGTCCTATACTCAACACAATAAGATTAGTTTATATGCAGTATTAATATTAGGTATTGCAAATAATCTAAAGGAGTTTTGAATGTGTGTGTGGGGGGTGGGTATGCAGTAACATGGATATTTTACTAGATTCTGAGGGTTGACTGTGTGTGTGACTCAGACCCTAAACTCTTAATCACTTTGCATTTCTATTTGCTATATTGACATCTATTGTTGTTATTATTGACCAGTTCTCACAATGTAATCTGAGCTGACCTTATACTTCTATGCCTCCTGCTTCATGTTCTCACTCTCTTTTCAGACATGGTCTCACTATTTAGCTCTGGCTATCCTGAAACTGGCTACAAAGACCAGGGTGGTTAGGAACTCAGAGAGATCTAACTGTCTCTGCCTCTGGTGTGCTGGGGTTAAAGGCATACAGCACTCTGCTCAGCTTGCTTGGTGTGTTATCATGAGATTAACATGCATCCATCTGCAAGCTTGCTGTGTTTATAACTTGAACCATGTTTTTCGCCCTGTGATTTTTACCCATTGTGCACTCTGTTGATAAATAAAATGTCCACATCCCGAATGCTATGGAGTAACAAGGGAAGAGAGGTCACTCACCTATTATGTCTAGATGGATGGGGTCACTCCTCTTGGAAATGTGTTCATTGTATACTTCATACTGATAGTCCCAAGAATGGGAACTCGGTGCAGGGACTATTATCAGGGTGCTGTTGTCCTGGGACAGTGTCATCCCATTCGTGATCCTCAGACTCTCTCCTTTAAAGAACCAACGGATTGAGATCCCAGTGTTGTTTGACAAACACTTCAGGAACACGGAGGTCAGTTCTTTGACTGTGGTGTTGGTGAACTGGATTGAGGGTGGAGTCACTGGATCTGTGAATAAACAGTGGAGGGGAGCAGCTGAGAGTCCTTCACCCTCAGAGTTCTCAGCCAGCTCACAGGGCCTAAATAATGAAGGGGCCCTCTTCAAGATCACATATTCAAGATATGTTCTGTAATGAAAGAGCTGAATCTTACTCATACAAAGATCACCCACAGTGACCCTGACTCAGGGTATTTGTGCAGGTTCCAAACTGGGAGCCTCTTCAGCCCACATGTCCAGAAAGTTTATTGTAGAGGAATGCATTTCCCAATGATTTTTGTGGAGACTCTTGCTCACACTTTCTGTGAGTGTGAGTGTGAACAAGGCAGGTCCCTTGTTTATGATATAGCCTTCTGTTTCAATTTTATTCAACAATTGTCATGAGGTTAAGAGCCCCAGCTAATCTTAAAAGTGTTAAAGGCTATACCTGAGGACTGGGAAAAATCCCTAAGTGAAGAGTTTCTGTTTGTAGAAAAAATTGTGTTTCCTACCCCATGGATATGGATTAAATACGACAGAGAAGACCTGAATAACCACAGTGCTGACCACAGCCTACAATCTAATCCTCAGTATTGATATTTTTTGAGATAGGGTCTCACTATACAGTTTTAGCTCACTTGGAACTTGCTATGTAGACCAGGCTGGCCTCAAAATCACACTATCTCCCTACCTATAAGTCCTCAGTTCTGGCATCATAGGAGTGTGCCACTACACTCATCTGGCTTTGGTTTTTTGAACCTTGAGAAGTGTAAGGAAGAGAGGATAAACTGTCAGTGACATGGTTCACCCTGACTCAGAACAGGGCTCCCAGGCACTTTCACCACTCACTCTTCCCACCCCATGGAGTGAGAGCTGAGCCAGCCACCCCACCCATGAGACAGGAGCAGACCTCTGAGCAGATATGTCATCCCCATCTTTGGGGAATATTCTCCTCCAATTTTGAGAATAAGAATCTGAGCACAGTAGAAAGCCCTGGGTGTTCCTTGTAGGTCATTGAGGTTATAAAATGAAAATAGAGGGGATAGGAAATCTTATGTTAGGCACCGAAAGAAAACTTGACCTCGAGGTTCTACTAACCATTGAAAGTTGCTCACACAAACTTTAGTCTTTACAAGTCTGGGAGAACCTCTTCCTCACATTGCAAGCTCCATCCCTGTCAGCCAGAAACCAGAGATCCAGGATGCCATTAGATATAGGGATGGAGCAGGAAGCTTGGAGGAAGACTTAGTTTTGCTTGTTTCCATAGATATGGGCTGGAATTAAATGCTTCTGCACCTTCTCAGAAAGCTAAAAAACTCCACTCCAAACCTGGTGCTGATATTTCAGAAATCCACTTAATAAAATATATTAAGAACTCCCACAGTTGAACAATAGTAACAATAAAAACCACAAGCAGCACAATTCAAAGGGAAGGAATGTAGCTGTCATTCCTTTTAAAGAAAGAGGAAGAGGTGACCAATAAAGACATGTTGCTTAGTTTTTATCTATATCGAAGACTAAATTCACATGGGAAGAAACACCGCAGTTGAGGTACCACCTCCATCACAATGGCCAGCAAGGCATTTTCTTAATTACTGTTTGGTGGAGGAGGACCCGGTTCTATCCCCTTGCAGATAGCCCCTTTCCTATGGGCTCTATAAGAAAAGCAGCTGAGAAGTTGTGGGAGCAAGCCAGGAAGCATTTCCTATGGTTCTTGCCTGAACTTCCTTCAATGACAGACCCTGATCAAGACATTTAAGCCAAGTAAACCCCTAACTGACAAGTTGGTTTGGGTTGTGGCATTTTATCACAGTAACTGGAAAGCTAACTAGAAGAAAACATAAAGAAACGTTGTGGGAGCTGGGCCATGGTGGCACATGCCTTTAATCCAGCATGATGGTGGCATAGGCAGGCGGATTTCTGTGAGTTCAAGGCCAGCCTGGTACAGAATGAGATCCATGACATGCACCAAAACTACACAGAGAAACTGTATCTTGGAAAAAAAATTAAAAAGGAAAGAAGAAATTCCAAAGCTGTCACACCTAGTGGTCATGACTTTAATCCCAGTACTCCGTAGCAAGTGCAGCAAGTAGAGAAAGATATAGGGACATGCCAGTGAAAAAATAAGTCAACAACATAAAAACCAATATGGCTCAATCAGAACTTTCATCAGCAAGACCTTAATATCCCAACACAGAAGAAACAGAAAAAAATCAACCTTAAAAAAATGACCTTAAGGCATTTGCGCAGCTATGTTCGTATCAGCATTGTTTATAATAGCCAGAACTTGGAAACAACCTAGATGTCCTTCAACTGAAGAATGGATAAAGAAAATATGGTACATATACACAATGGAGTAATACTCAGCAGAGTAAAACAATGACATCATGCGGTTTGCTGGTGAATGTGTGGATCTAGAAAAAACAATCCTCAGTGAGGTAATGCAGACTCAGAAGGAAGAACATGGTATGTGCTCACTCATAGTAGGATACTAGATGCAAAACAAAGATGACTAGACTGCTACACAACTCCAGGGAGGCTACCTAGAAAACGGGACCCTAGGAAAGACACAGGGATCAACCAATGGCAGAGAAATGGATGAGACCTACATGAACAACCTCGACAACAGTGGGAGTAATGAAGGTCAAGATTCAAAGGAAAGAGAGCTTAGGGGAGCAGGAGATCCCAGCTGGATCAAGAACAGAAAGGGAGAACAAGGAATAACAGAACATGATAAATGACCACATGAGAATAGGAAGAAGCAAGGTGCTAGGAAAGTCCCCAGAAATCAACAAGGATACCTCCACAATAGACTACTGGCAATGGTTCAGAGAAAGCCTAAACTGACCTACTCTGTTGATTGGATGGCCAAACACTCTAACTGTTGTGCTAGAAATCTCATCCAATGACTGAGGATAGCCGATGCAGAGATACATGGCTAGGCTCCTGGTGGATCTCCAGGAGGGATTGTATGAGCGAGAATTGTTGAGACCAAGACTGGAAAAAGCACAGGGACAAATAGCCAAACTAATGTAAGATACATGAACTATGAACCAATTGCTAAGGAGATCCCAACTGGATCAGGCCCTCTGGATAAGTGAGACAATTGAATAGCTTGAACTGTTTGGGAGACATCCAGGCAGTGGGACCAGGATCTGTCCTTAGTGCATGAGCTGGCTATCTGGAACATGGGGCTAATGCAGGGACACTTCACTCAGCCTGGGAAGAAGGGACTGGACCTGCTTGGACTGAATCTACCAGGTTGAGCTGAATCCCCAGGGGAGTCCTTGCCCTGGAGGAGATTGGAATGGTGTGTCTGTGGGGGGGGTGGTTTGGGAGAAGGGGGGAGGCAGCCAGGGAGTTCATGGAAATGTAAAATTAAATTATAAAATTTTTATAAAAGTTGAAGAAAAGTGGGAAGATCATTTTCAAGTGCCAAAAAATGTTTCACATTGTACGTATAAACATGGGCCCAAAATACATAAAGAATTCTCACAGTTCAACAATAGTAACAATAAAACCACAAGCAGCTCAATAAAAAGAGAAGGGAAAGAGCTGACATAGCAAAGTCCATTCTAGCCGTCCTTGAACTCACTATATAGATCAGGCTGGCCTCACACTACCAGACATCCACCTGTCTCTGCTCCCAAGAGCTGTGGTTAGAGGCAAGGACCCACATACATGGCCTTAACAGTATCTTGAAAAAAAAAAACAAGAATAAAATTTCAGGACATCCTACATGATTTCATTTTTAGTACAAAGCTGCAACAATCAAAATAGTCTATTACTGACATAAAGGCTGACATACAGATCAGTAGCATAGAATTGGAAATCCCAGACATGCACTGCTCATGCACACTGGCCATGATTAAATGAAAGATTAGTTAATATCCTAAATATGTGTGTTTATGGGGCACAGTTTTGCATATATATTATAATGTGTGTCAGATATGCACAGTTGCCTTATGCAGCATTTCATCTGTTACTTTTTATGTCTGTTACAAACATTCATTTCTGATATTTTTTTGAGTTAATTGGTGTGAAACAGTGTTGTCCTACTGAGTTACAGAACTTGGAAGGCATTCTTGCTGTCCATTTGCCCCTCTGTGACAGGATGAGTATTTTTGTTTTTGTTTTTTTCCTTAGCTGAGGATTGAACCCTGGGCCTTGTGCTTGCTAGGCATGCGCTCTGCCACTGAGCTAAATCCCCAATCCCAAATGACTGTTTTTTTGTCAGTTTTAATTATATTTGTGTTTTAATTTTACATATCAGCCATGGGTTCCCCTGTCCTCCCCCCTCCAACCCGCACCCTCGGGTTCCCCCCAGCCCGTCCCCTCAATTCCTATGTCCTCCAGAGCAAAGACTCCTCTGGCGATTCAGCTCAAGCTGGTAGATTCAGTACAGGCAGGTCTAGTCCCAGATGAGTTTAGATCAGGCTGCTGAGACTGCACAATGTTGGTAGAAAAATCAGTTAAACAAGGGATGTTGGGGTGATGTGATATCCAGGTAAAAGAATGAAGTTAAGCCTTCACCTAACAACATATACAAATCACCTCCACATGGATCAAAGACCTAAAATGGATCAGAACTGAAAGTCATCAGACTTTTAGGAGTCAGGATGAAAGCATCTTGAAATTGGATTTCAAATGGTGTCTTTGTTATGATGCCAGATGCATCATATAGGCATTTTGGCTGCTTATATGTCTCTACACCACAGGCACACATGCTTTGTACCTGAGGAGGACAGATGAGTGTGTTGAATTCCTTGGAACTTCAGTTACATACAGTACTAAGCTGCCATGTTGGTGCTGGGAATTGAACCCCTGTCCTTTGGAATTGCTGCTAGGGCTCTTAACTATTGAGCTATCTCTCCATGGATTTGGTTTATGGGAATGGAGAAATAGCTCAATAGTTAAGAATCAAACACACACACACTCATATTCACACAACACACACACACACACACACACAAACACACACATACTACTTCTACTACTACTATTACTACTAATATACACCACAAAAAATAGTTATCAGAAAAAAGAGTCTTGTGCAATTAGCATGAGGATAAGAAGCTCAGTATATGGGCCACCAAGTTAGCTCAGTTGGGAAGAATAACTGCCGGATTCCCTCCAAGTACCTGCCCCCACTGGAACACAGATATAAATGCACAATGTGGGCCTGTGAAATGGCTTAACAGATAAAGGGCTTGCTCATCCACTTGAGTTCAATTCTCTGTCCGCAGAGAACAACCCTCCACAAATTGTCCTCTGACCTCCACACACTAGGTGGGGAAAACCCACACAAAATGAACAAATATGCAAACATAGTAAGAAACTCAATATAGGTACTTTCTGTCTATGGATTTTATATTTATGGATTGAAACCTTGGAAACAAACTACTTGGAAATGTTTGTCAACATGAAAAATGTATTGTTTCCTCACATCTTTGTCCTGTACTCCACACAATAAGATTAGTTTATATGCAGTATTCATATTAGGTATTGCAAATAATCTAAAGAAGTTTTGAATGTGTGTGTGTGGGGGTGGGTATGCAGTAACATGAATATTTTTCTAGATTCTGAGGGTTGACTGTGTGTGTGACTCAGACCCTAAACTCTTAATCACTTTGCATTTCTATTTGCTATATTGACATCTATTGTTATTGTTGACCAGTTCTCACAATGTAATCTGAGCTGACCTTATACTTCTATGCCTCCTGCTTCATGTTCTCTCTCTCTTTTCAGACATGTTCTCACTATGTAGCTCTGGCTATCCTGAAACTGGCTACAAAGACCAGGGTGGTTAGGAACTCATACAGATCCAACTGTCTCTGCCTCTGGTGTGCTGGGGTTAAAGGCATAAAGCACTGTGCTCAGCTTGCTTGGTGTGTTATCATGAGATTAACATGCATCCATCTGCAAGCTTGCTGTGTTTATAACTTGAACCATGTTTTTCTCCCTGTGATTTTTAC
>NW_023413563.1:0-7997 GCF_903995425.1 Onychomys torridus | reverse complement strand
TGCCCCAGCGAGAGAGACACAATGTAACTAATCAAAGGTCTGATTAAACTGTAATGAGAAGGATCCGGTGTGGCGTCTTCCTTGCTGGTCGAGGCGGGCGCCGACAAGTGGTGGCCTCCTACGGGACAATTACCAGCGCTCTCTCCGGATTCAGAAATCATTTACAGTCAGGCGGTATACCGGTAAGTCCTCAGAAAAAACTGGGGATCCCGCAACAAAAGCGGGTAACGCTCACCTGTAGAAGGGAAGCGGGAAGCAGAGCCGCAACAAGAGCGGACGGATAATTTAATTGGGCCGCGACAAGAGCGATGGATAATTCAATTGAGCCGCGACTAGAGTGGACGGGTAATTAAAATAACAAGGTCAACAGGTGGAACCTGTTCTGCGACTACAGCAGACGGGTAATTTGCATAACAAAACCCGCGGGTAAAAACAAACAAGCAGGTAAAACAAAACAAGCAGGAGCCCGGAGGGCTGGAGCAATTCTGCAAAGGCTGAGAAAACCTCGAGAAACTTTTCAAATTGAGGAAAAAAAGAAAAAAAAAAAGTATCTAACATGGGCGCCTCCTCCTCGCACCCAATTTTTTTGGCTCTTAACGAGCTGCTTCTCTCTAGAAACTGAAAATAAAAAAACGCACCCTAGAGCGATTTCTGGAACAATGTGATGTAATTGCTCCTTGGTTTGCAATTTCTGGAAGCCTCACAGTGCTTCCTGGGAGAAGTTGGGAAAAGATCTAGATTTTGCCGCAGAGCAGGGCACACTTAAGCAGGGGTTAGACCAGTCTGGAGACTAATAAGAGGATGTTTACAAGATCAGAGATGCAGTGAGGCAGTTGAGAAATGTCAAACTGCTCTGGAAAATACTGCAGGAGAGAGATCTGACAGGGCAGCCTCGGACAAGACAGCCACAAAGAGAACACTTCCAGGAAAGACAGGGCAAGTAAAGGGAGACAAAAGCTGAGAAAAATATCCTAGCCTTTCTGAGTTGGAAAACTCGTGTGCTTCCGTGTTTACTCGTGTGCTTCTGATCTCTCGATTCTGTCTCGGATGATGAGATGTTGAATCCGTTTGTGAGTCATTGCAACGAGTAAGGGTTAGAAAGAAAAAGAAAGAAGAGGAGGATTCAAACAGTTAGAAAAGGGCCATGAGAGCATGATCCTTCTGCTCCCCTCCGTATCCTGGGCAATGGGGGCAGAGGGGAATGTCTTTTAATCCTGGAGTATGGAGAAAGTCAGAACGGAAATGCAAGCTGCATTCCCTGTATTTCAGAATCCTCAGAATCAGAGATATCATGACCTCTAGAATTCAAGGTTGTAAAATCATCGCAGAGTCTGTCAGGACATATGGCATTACAGCTCTTTTACAGTAGCTCAGTTGAAGTCTGCATAGGCATGCTATGACTCCCTCAGACTGGATGAACCTTGCACGAGCCTGTTTAAGTTCTGGTCAGTATTTAGATTGGAAGCATTTCTGATAGCGTTCGCTAGTGAACAGGCTGCAGCTAATAGGCTGCTGGTGAGGTCAAGCTGCTTGGGATATGGATATGTTACTTGGACAAGGTAGATTGCAAATCAGCAAAATGGGTATCCTATCCAGGTTTATGAAGCAAATTAACAACATTGCTACCAGAGCTTGAAAGGCATTGCCCAATAGAGGAGAAGTTAGTGTAATCTCACTAAAATTGTCCAAGGACCCATGGACCTTTTCAGATTTCGTAGCTCACCTAGTGGATGCAGCTGGAAGATATTTGGTGATCCTGATACAGCCATGCCTTAGTTAAGCAGTTGGTTATGAGCAGTGCACTAAGGAATGTAGAGCTGCTATTACACCTTATAAAACTAAAGGTTAGAGGTTGGATGAAAGTCTGCAGGGAACTAGGGGGACCATTAACCAAATGCTGGGCTGGCTGCTGCAGTTTACAAATTAGCCAGAAAAGGGCGGTGGCACTGGACCTGCTTCCGATGTGGTAAAATGGGGCATATGAGACGACAACTGCCCCCAAGGAGGAGTAATCAGGGGAAGTAACCAGAGACCAAATAGTGCCCAAGCCTGGTCCGGGACTGTGCCCTAAGTGTAAGAAAGGAAAACTGGGCGAGTGAGTGCAGATCAGTCAGGATGTTAATGGAACAGCTCTTGAGGAATAATACTCCTTCAAAAAACGGACAGCGGGGCCCAGCTCAGGGCCCGCAAATATATGGGCAATAGAGGATCGAGACGGAAGGAACCAAGAGCAGTGGCCAACTTCAGACATCCCAACACCGCGGCGAGCCACTGCAGGTTAGCAGGATTGGACTCGTGCACACTCCAGACTCATATTACCCCGCAAAGGGGTGGCAAGTAGTGGAGTCTGATTTTCAAGCCCCCTTGACCCTGGGACAGTGGGATTATTAATAGGGAGATCCTACTACCTTAAGGGGATTACGAGTCCATCCTGGAATAGTTGATTCAGATTATAGGGAATAGTTAAAATCATGGTTGAGTCACCAAAAGGAATCACTGCCATTTCCCCCGGGAACGGGGCAAGCCTCTCCCAGCACCTAAGTAGGGCTGGGCTGCCAACCCCAAGCAGCCACGTGGGCACTGTCCACAGGTTCACGCATATGCCAGCAACACACGAATCCAGCCATAGCCAAATAAGGACTGTTTACCCTAAAGAGGGTTTGCCATCGGGAAGGCAGAGGGTAGAAGCCAGAGCCATCTTAGGGTGCGGCTACCACGCGGCTCTCTACAGTTTACCAAAATGAACTCTTGCTTGTAGGAGGACACAGGTCCTGGGGTTTAACTCCTTTTCTGAAGGGAAACTCAGACTAGTTTTCTCATCCATGAAACACACTCTGTTTTAACGCAAGAAGCAAGCCCCTCTTTCCAGTTTCTCCAATACAGCAAGAACCATGAGCATGCCCAGAATAAATGAACTGTGATTCCTACTAATAAGGACCATATGCAGATCAACTCTGCTCATGAAACTGATACAAACCACAGCTCCTCTTACATAAATGCTCTTTAGTTTATAGTGAGAATCACTTTGTGTTCTTGAACTGTGTAAAAGCACTTGAGGCCAAAATTCACTATGTTTACCAGAAATGAACTCTAGCTTGTAGGAAGACACAGATCCTGTGGTTGAACTCCGGTTCTGAAGGGATATTCAGACCAGTGTTCTCTTCCATGAAACACACTCTGTTTTCACGCAGGAAGCAAGCTCTTCTTTCCGTTCTCACCAATAATGCAAGACCCTGACCATGCCCAGAAAAATGAACTGTGTTTGCCACTCATTCGGACCATATGCAGATCAACTCTGCTTATGAAACTGATACAAACCACAGCTCCTCTTACATAAATGCTCTTTAGTTGATAATGAGAATAACGTTGTGTTCTTGAACAGTGTAAAATCATTTGAGTGAGAATCACGTTGCGTTGGTGAACTGTGGAAAATCATTTGAGCCCAAAATTCCCTTTGTTTACCAAGAATGAACTCTTGCTTGTAGGAAGACACAGATCCAGTTTTCTCATCCATGAATCACACTCTGTTTTATCTCAAGAAGCATGAAACACTTGCTGTTTTAATGCAAGAAGCAAGCTCTTCTTTCCAGACTCTCCAGTAGAGCAAGAACCATGAGAATACTCAGAAAAAAAGAACTGTGTTTCCTACTCATACAGATCATATGCAGTTAAACTCTGCTAACTAAACTGATACAAACCACAGCTAATCTTACATAAATGCTCTTTACTTAATAGTGAGAATCGTGTTTTTTTGGTGTACTGAGTAAAATCATTTGATCCCAAAATTCACTTTGTTTACCAGAAATGAATTCTTGCTTGTAGGAAGACACAGATCCTGGGGTTTAACTACGTTTCTGAAGGGAAATTCAGACCAGTGTTCTCATCCATGAGAAACATGCTGTTTTAACGCAAGAAGCATCCTCTTATTTCCAGAATCTCCAATACAGCAAGAACCATGAGAATGCCCAGAAAAAAATGAACTGTTTCCTACTCATACAGATCATATGCAGATCAACTCTGCTTATGAAACTGATACAAACCACAGCTACTCTTACATAAATGCTCTTTAGTTAATAGTGAGAATCGCGTTGGGTTCTTGAACTGTGTAAAATCATTTGAGCCCAAAATTGACTGGATTTACCAGAAATGAACTCTTGCTTGTAGGAAGACACAGATCCTGTGGTTAAACTCCATTTCGGAAGGGAAATTCAGACCAGTGTTCTCATCCATGAAACACATTCTGTTTTAAAGAAAGAAGCCTCCTCTTCTTTCCAGAGTCTCCAGTTCAGCGAGAACGACGAGAATGCCCAGAAAAAAAGAACTGTGTTTCCTACTCATACAGATCATAGGATGTTCAACTCTACTCATGAAACTGATACAAACCACAGCTACTCTTACATAAATGCTCTTTAGTTAATAGTGAGAATCACGATGGGATTCTGAATTGTGTAAAATCATTTGAACCCAAAATTCTCTTTGTTTACCAGAAATGAATTCTTGCTTATAGGAAGACACAGATACTGGGGTTTTACTCCATTTCTGAAGGGAAATTCAGACCAGTGTTCTTATCCATAAAACACACTCTGTTATAACACAAGAAGCAAGCTATTCATTCCAGCTTCTCCAATACAGCAAGTTCCTTGAGCATGCCCTAAAAAAAAGAACTGGGTTTCCTACTCATACGGACCATATGCAGTTCAACTTTGCTTATGCAACTGATACAAACCACAGCTCCTCTTACATAAATGCTCTTTAGTTAATAGTGAGAATCGCGTTGGGTTCTTGAACTGTGTAAAATCTTTTGAGCCCAAAATTCACTTGGTTTACCAGAAATGAACTCTTGCTTGTAGGAAGAGACAGATCCTGGGGATTAATTCCGTTTCTGAAGGGAAATTCAGTCCTGTGTTCTCTTCCATGAAACACATGATGTTTTAACGCAAGAAGCATCCTCTTCTTTCCAGAATCTCCAAAACAGTAAGAACCATGAGAATGCCCAGAAAAAAAGAACTGTGTTTCCTACTCATACAGATCATATGCAGTTCAACTCTGCTTATGAAACTGATACAAACCACAGATAATCTTACATAAATGCTCTTTAGTTAATAGTGAGAATCACGATGGGTTTCTGAACTGTGTAAAATCATTTGAGCCCAAAATTCTCTTTGTTTACCAGAAATGAACTCTTGCTTATAGGAAGACACAGATCCAGGTGTTTTACTCCGTTTCTGAAGGTAAATTCAGACCATTGTTCTCATACATAAAACACACTCTGTTTTAACACAAGAAGCAAGCTCTTCATTCCCGCGTCTCCAATACAGCAAGTTAAATGAGCATGCCCAGAAAAAAAGAATTGTGTTTCCTACTCATACGGACCATATGCAGTTCAACTAAGCTTATGCAACTGAAACAAACCACAGTTCCTCTTACATAAATTCTCTTTAGTTAATAGTGAGAAACCCGTTGAGTTCGTGAACTGTGTAAAACCATTTGAGCCCAAATTGCACTGGGTTTCCCAGAAATGAACTGTTGCTTGTAGGAAGACAAAAATCCTGGGGTTTAACTCCGTTTCAGAAAGGAAATTCAGACCAGAGTTCTCTTCCATGAAACACACTCGGTTTTAAGGAAAGAAGCATCCACTTCTTTCATGAGTATCCAATACAGCAAGAACCATGAGCATAACCAGAAAAAAAGAAATATGTTTCATACTCACACAGACCATATGTAGTTCAACTCTGCTTATGATACTGATACAAACCACATCTCCTCTTACATAAATGCTCTTAAGTTAATAGTGAGAATCGCGTTGGGTTCGTGAACTGTGTAAAATCATTTGAGCCCAAAATTCACTTGGTTTACCAGAAATGAACTCTTGCTTGTAGGTAGACACAGATCCTGGGGTATAATTCCGTTTCTGAAAGAAAAATCAGACCAGTGTCCTCATCCATGAAACACATTCTGTTTTAACGCCAGAAGCAAGCTCTTCTTTGTGGCGTCTACAATACAGCAAAAACCATGAGCATGCCCTGAAATAAAGAACTGTGTTTCCTACCCATACAGACCATATGTAGTTCAACACTGCTTATGAAACTGATAAAAACCACAGCTCCTCTTACATAAATGTCTTTAGGTAATAGTGAGAATCGCGATGGGTTCTTGAACTGTTATGAGCCCAAAATTCACCGGGTTCACCAGAAATGAACACTTGCTTCTAGGAAGACACAGATCCTGGGGTTTAACTCCATTTCTAAAGGGAAATTCAGACCTGTGTTCTCATCGATGAAACACTTGCTGTTTCAATGCAAGAAACAAGCTCTTCTTTCCAGAGTCTCCAGTAGAGCAAGAACCATGAGAATACCCAGAAAAAAAGAACTGTGATTCCTAATCATACAGATCATATGCAGTTCAACTCTGCTTATGAAACTGATACAAACCACCGCTAATCTTACATAAATGCTCTTTAGTTAACAGTGAGAATCGTGTTTTGTTGGTGTACTGCGTGAAATCATTTGAGCCCAAATTTCACCTGGTTTACCAGAAATGAACTCCTGCTTGTAGGAAGACACAGATCCTGGGGTTTCACTCCGTTTCTGAAGGGAAATTCAGGCCAGTGTTCTCATCCATGAAACACACTGTGTTTTAATGCAAGAAGCAAGCTCTTCTTTCCAGAGTCTCCAATACTGCAAGAACCATGAGCCTGCCCTGAAAAAAAGAACTGTGTTTCCTACTCATTCAGACCCTATGTAGTTCAACTCTGCTCATAAAACTGATACAAACAGCAGCTACTCTTACATAAATGCTCTTTAGTTAATAGTGAGAATCGTGTTGGGTTCTTGAACTTTGTAAAATCATTTGAGCCCAAAATTCACTGGGTTTACCAGAAATGAACTCTTGCTTGTAGGAAGACACAGATCCTGGGGTTTAACTCCGTTTCAGAAGGGAAATTCAGACTGAGTTCTCATCCATGAAACACACTCGGTTTTAAGGAAAGAAGCATCCACTTCTTTCAGGAGTATCCAATACAGCAAGAACCAAGAGCATCAACTGAAAAAAAGAACTATGTTTCAAACTCACACAGACCATATGTAGTTCAACTCTATTTATGATACTGATACAAACCACATCTCCTCTTACATAAATGCTCTTTAGTTAGTAGTGAGAATCGCGTTGGGTTCTTAAACTTTGTAAAATTATTTGAGCCCAAAATTCACTTGGTTTACCAGAAATTAACTCTTGCTTGTAGGAAGACACAGATCCTGGGTTATAATTCCGTTTCTGAAGGAAAAATCAGACAAGTGTCCTCATCCATGAAACACATTCTGTTTTAACGCCAGAAGCAAGCTCTTCTTTCCAGCGTCTACAATACAGCAAGAACCATGAGCAGGCCCTGAAATACAGAACTGTGTTTCCTACCCATACGGACCATATGTAGTTCAACACTGCTTATGAAACTGATGAAAAACCACACCTGCTCTTACATAAATGCTCTTTAGTTAATTGTGGAGAATCGCGATGGGTTCTTGAACTGTGTAAAATCATTTGAGCCCAAAATTCACTGGGTTTACCAGAAATGAACTCTTGCTTCAAGGCAGACACAGATACTGGGGTTTAAAACCGTTTGTAAAGGGAAATTCAGACCTGTGTTCTCATCGATGAAACACTTGCTGTTTTAATGCAAGAAGCAAGCTCTTCTTTCCAGAGTCTCCAGTATAGCAAGAACCATGAGCCTGCCCTGAAAAAAAAGAACTGTGTTTCCTACTCATTCGACCCTATGTAGTTCAACTCTCTTATGACTGATACAAAAACAGCCTCTGATACTAAATTGCCTTTAGTTAAAAGTGAGAATCACGTTAGTTCTTGAACTGTGTAAATCATATTGAGCCCAAAATATCCTGGGTTTACTAGAAATGAACTCTTGCTTGAGAACAACAGAGATCCTGGGGTTTAACTCCCTTTATGAAGGGCAATTCAAACCAGTGTTCTCATCATGAAAACGATTG
>NW_023413562.1:0-18949 GCF_903995425.1 Onychomys torridus | reverse complement strand
ACAACCATGACCTTGCCCTTGGTGCTGTGGTAGACAGGGAGAAAAGTAACCCAGACACTGCAGAACAACAGCATGCTGAAGGTTAGCAACTTGGCTTCATTGAAATTGTCAGGGAGATTCCTTGATAAGAAAGCCAAAATGGAGCTCCCTAAGGCAAGGGAGCCATGGAACCCCAAGACACAGTAAAATGCAGTAACTGAGCCCTTGTCACAAACAATGACGATTTGGCCATGCTCTGAGTGTTTGCCAATGTCAATAGAGGGAGGAGAAACTCGAAGCCAAATTGCACAGAGAATAATTTGGATGAGGGTACAGATGGCTATGATGTAGTTGGGTGCCCCTAAAAGCAGAAAGTATCTCATCCTTCCAGGTCCAGTGACTATGAAGGCCAGCAGCACAGTCACTGTTTTGGCCAACACAGTGGAAACAGCCACAGTGAATACAACTCCAAATGTGATTTGCTGCAGGACACAGGTAGCTGAGCTGGGTTGACCAATGAAGAGCAAGGGGCACAAGAAACAAAACATGAGTGAGATGAGCAATATGTAACTAAGATTCCGGTTGTTGGCCCTCACAAGGGGAGTGTCATGGTGCTTGACAAAGATCCCAAGCACCAGAACTGTGAATGCAGAGAAGCACAGGGCCATTAAGGCCAGAGCCATCCCCAAGGGATCTTTGTAGTTCAGAAATATCACGGCTTTGTGAATGCACTGGTCCTGCTCTCTGTTAGCATACTGGTCCTCTGGACACCTCACACATTTATCCACATCTGATGGAGAGAGAAAACTATGATTAATTCAGCTTCAGTGATTTATTGAGAGGATATTTCAATTAAGTCTGTTGAAGAAGTATTGCAATATCTTCATTTATTTCTGATGATATAATTAAAGTACATTGCTGCATAACAATGCTTCCATTTCAAAATACTCATTCAATGTTTTATGAAGATTTAAATCAAGCAATCATTATGTTGTCTATTTCCCTGTGTTGGTGATACCATTTGCTATATTATCAGAAAGCACGTGTAACTTCAGTACACTCTGAATGCTATGATGAACGGACTTCAACTGGTAAATATTCAGAGGGTAAAGTCAGTAACCATTATTTTGCACAATGTGTATTGTAAAGTCTTAGATTACAGGGTTGTAGTGCCTCCTGATGTCTTTCTGTCTGTTTTATGACAGCTGTTCTTGTAATGGATGGAGACTGTGTTTTCTATTTGGACATGTCCTGTGGTACACTTTCTAGTATCAATTTAACAGCCTAAACCTATTGACATAGAGGAAATCAGTAGGAACCCTTGGAGTCTGCACATGACATGTCAAGACCAAGTTCTCAACATGAAATATATTTATTTGCACTAGAGGTCAATAGCCAGGAAATAGGAATCAAAATCATGAGATAGAGAATTAATGAAAGAGAAGGATTAAGCAACAAGAGAGTTGAGGAAGGGGTTTTTGGACAGAGAGGACAAAAAACTGCCTCTGAATAGAGAGAACAGAGATGTGGCCTTTAGGAAAATGGCAGTGTATAAAGGAAAACTGGGAACCCCATATTAGGATGAAGTATTTAATTTTGATATATTAATTAAGTGTTTAATTTGGATATATTAATTAAAAGAGCCACAAGGGAGTTTTGGATAATTGTAATTCAATACTTTGGAAGCTGGACCTTGACAGTCAGCCTCAGGAGGAGAAAGTGGCCAAAGAAAGGAATAGACCCTGGTGGCTATCTTTAGGAATATAGCCTCATTTCTGTTGCTATAAAGTGAGCCATAACCTCAGTTGCTATGGGCCACAGGAATATATTATAAGAACTCAGCTGCTAATGGCAAAAGCACCACCTGAAGGGATCAAGGAATCCCTTCAGAGAAAGCCAAATTCCAAGGAGCATTTGTTGTTATTTGGGTTGTTATATATCAGCTGTCTTCTGTTATGAGAATCATGTGTGCTTTCCTAGATTTCCCAATTATTTGTTCCCTAAGAATTGCTAACAGTGTGAACTGACCACTCTTTGGACATATACATTCAAGGTATCTGAAGAAAAGCCCCAGAAAGGCATCCCCCAACCCATCCATTTCTTCCCTTTCAGCACTGGAATCAGATATTCCCCTTAACCACATTGCAGGACTAATAGGAACAACAGTCCAAACCACCACATATTATTCTGTCTCCTGAATTAAGGTAAATTCCACACAGAAACACTGCCTAGGTCTGGTGGATCTTAAGTAGTAGCTTCACCCAATGTAGCTCAGACCCTCCTTTTCTTAGAGCCTTCCTAAATTTACAGACCTCTAACTCCTTACCTAATCACTTGTAGAAATACTTAGATAACCTTGTGTGCTGACAGCTATGCACAGTCAGAACCCCAGTTGAAGCTTCATTGTAATTATAGTCATTGGCAGCCTCTGGCCAGTTCCATCCACAGAGTGAGGAAAGTACCTTATCTGGGATACCTCTGTACCCTCTAAGAACAGACTTAACGGTACAAACTAGCTGTTTGAGAAGGCCTGGCAGATGTGCCAACTAAGCTTAACTACCTGCTTTACGAAAACTTACCTCTAGTTACAGATCTCCCTTTAACTATCACCAGGGACATCTAGCTGTAAACAGGTTGCCTAGTGACTGATCTCACTTTCTCCCACCCTGCAGACAAAAACGGCAGATAGCTTGGCCAGATAGGAGCCACAGGAACAAAGGAAGCAGTTTTGTTTTCTCCCATTGACCTAACAACTTATAGATTCTTAACATTTTCTAACAATCATCTTTAAGATTATAATTGAGCACATAAGATGCTTCTACTTAGATATTAACTGAATTTAGCCTTTAGTTAATTCATTTACACATTAGTTAATTCCCTTCTGGGTTGCAAATGATAATTAACAAATGCTACCCCTCCATATGATCCTTATTACCCCTCCATTTCACTGTAGATGGCTGGAAGCCAAGGGGCTACTGGTTGTAAGTATACTGGGACTCCCAGGGTATGGAGTATGGAGAAGAAGATTGGGAAGAATAAATAACTGGACTAACACCTCGGTGTACTGAGATTCTATTTCCCAAATATCGTTCTCGCTATTCACAGTTTTCTCTCCTGAGCTCCCGGGATGTATACTATTAAGTCTATTCCTACAAATATTATACAAGACATAGTAATTCTTTTGAAGGAAAACATTTAAATGAGTGGCTTATACTTCAGAGGTTAAGTCAGTTATTATAATGGTGGGGCATGTTGCTATTCCGGCATACACAGTGCTAAAGAAGAACCTGAGCATTTTATATGTTTTGATCAATAGGAAGCATAGTGATAGCTGTCTCTTTGTGTATGGCTTAAGATTTTAAAGGCCTTGAAGTCTGCATCCACAGTGACACACTTCCTCCAATAAGACTACACCTTCTCCAACAAGACCACATCCTCTGATGGGGCCAATTCCATTCAAACTATCACTGGAATCTAATGGATCTTAGCAAGGCAAAAGGAATGAGGGAGAATCGCAGGACTTGCTAGATCCATATTTGCCCTAATCAGCCTCATTAGAGTCCCTTCAGAATCAGTAAGTTGTGTGTGTGTGTGTGTGTGTGTGTGTGTGTGTGTGTGTGTGTTTGTATATGTATATGTGTATCTACATGTAAAAATAACAACAGACATCAAATGCAAGAGTGAACGGTTTATATGAGGAAAAAATGAGGATGAGAATGAGAGAAGAATGCTACATAAATATAAATTTTATGATTTAAAATGAAAAAATTAAATAAATATGTCTTCAGTTGTGTTCTCATTTGCCATTAATAATGCTTTAACCATGAGTCTTGTTCATAAGAAGGAGTAACCCTATCTTGAAGGTAGAGACCTCTGTACACACTTATTTAAAAGTCTTACCTCTTGATTCCATCACCTTTGGGAATTGACAACCTCTTTCCTCCTTCCCTAATTTCTTTCAATGTGAGACCCAGACTAAGTGAGTGTGCTCAAGTGTGAAGTAGATACTGATATTACTCCATGATCAAAATAAAAGTAAAACATTCAAACAAGAGTGTTAGTACAGATGGTTTGCTTTGAGGAATAGTACCCCATCCATACATTGGAATATCTACCATGGAAAGTTTATGAAATAAGTCTATATTTGCTCTGAGTCATCAAATAACTGAATAGATTGATGACATGCTTCTAGGCTTTAAGTCTTTTTTCTTGACCAATGCATTTATGGACCCATGTAATAGGTTAATTTGTTTAGTGGAATGGAAAGGTATCTCCATGGTGAGGAGAATGTACTGCTCTTGCAGAAGAACTGTATTAAGTTCCAACAGCATATCTTGGGTGTCTCACAACTGGCTGTAACACTAAGGGGCCCTTGGATGCCTCTCACATGCACCTGCAATTGTGTACACATAACCACCCATCTCACATACATATACATAATTAAAGAAATAATAAAAATTTCTGGTTAGTTGTTGTATTCATTGTTGTAAATACCCTTTACTCTTCTATGTTTTTATATTTCAAACAGTTTCCTTATAGGTTGTGTAGTGAATTTGGAATATGTTGTATTTGTGAGTGCACAGAGATCAGAACACAACCTCTAGTGGTTGGAAACCTCTTCCTGATACTTGGGTACTAGTGATGGATTCATCGGCAGATTTAGTAGCAAGTGATATATTTTCTGAAACACCTTAATGGCCATAAATGTCCTTTAAGGTCCTTTATTATATAGGATGACAGGCAAAATGAATTAAAACCTATATATCTACCATTTTTACTTAACCAACTCTAAATAAATTACAATTTGACAAATATGGGCTGTGTAGCTGAAAACACTATTTGAAATACCTGTGGCTAGTTGCAGTCATATAAAACCATTTTAATCTTCTACTTTTGGCCATTATTAACTGTGTGCTGTGTATAAACAAACTGAATAAGGGACTCTACATTATGTGCCAACACTTATCCACACTTCCCTAGATTTCAAATCACATTGAACCTTGAAAATGTGGCTCACTGGATATTGCTTGAAATCATCTTTATCATACTGATAATTTTCTTATAATTTTACAAGTAATTATTTCCACTATTCATTAATCTGAGAGAGGACTTCCATCTAGTTTCTAATACTCACATGAAAGAGCTCAATATATCTAATACACTAGTCTCTTCTCCATTGAATTCCTGCATGTTTGTGAAACATATAATCCTATGTAAAGACACATACAGACATGGAATAGAAAAAATATTATTAAAATTTTTGACTGAAATCTAATCTACATGTAGTTCCAGAAAAGAACAGTCACTAGTTAAGACACTGTGTAGAATTACCTCACATTATAGTTTTATTATAAAAACTGTTTCTTTGAGAAAAGTTCATCTACAATGGATTTTCAATGAGTTAAAGATGTATGTCATGGCATACATAAAGGAACATTGTTAATGAACATGATCCCTTAAACACTAACTTGAGAAACTGATATCATTTATTTATGCAGTGGTCTTTTTAGAACCTTGTTTATCCCAGTGTGTTTGGGAGAGGATGATCTATGTGAAAGAATTATCTTAGCAGCAAACACTCACTTGTCTCATTAGAAACTTCATTTTCTGGGCAGGGAATGCAATCAAAACAGCAGGCTGCAAATCCCTCCTGAAAGAATTTTCTGAATCCAGGACCACAATCAGCACTGCACACAGAGGGTGGCATCTGAGGAAAATTAGACACATGCCAATATCAGGAGCTTTACCTACTCCTTCCATGACTATATTATATTAGCATAAACACCATGGAGTTTAAACTTATGTTTCTAGTTAATTTTCATCACCTTGACAGAAAGGCCATTGAAATGTTAGAGGGAAACCTAACTAAAATATGTCTCTCCAATGAACTAGGGGCTGACATAATATTTATGCATTTTATTAATGGTTAATTTTTTAGGAGTGCCCAGTCTACTATGGGCAGTGCTGTACCGAGGTAGGGCTGTAGGGATTCATGCAGAGCAAGCCAATATGCAGTGTTCCTTCAGAGTTTAGTTGCAGTTTCCAGATTTCTCCTTTGTCTTCCCTTTACTGTATCCCATGAGCCTAATCAACCATTCTCCTCAGTTTGCTTATGTTCAGTGTTTAGTCACAGAAACCGTGCAGCAAGCTAGGATAAATGAATATCTGAAACATGGGAAATACCTCTTCAAATCTCTGACAGGAAAAAAGAACTCCAATAAATACCACTGCAAAGCATGAGAAAATGTAAAGAGAAAAACAGCTAAATAGGCAGAGCCTGGTGCATTTGTGGTAGGTAAGTGCTGGGTTGGTATGTATGGAGCTTGAAGGTGGAATGTTTCCTGAGGTCAAAGTGCCTTAGAAAGGCTGCAACCAATTAGAGGACAGGAATGAAAGCTACAATGTTTAAAGTTAATTAAAGGATTTCTTAAAGTTTATAATTCAAAAAAATTACATAGTCATAATCTGCTGATAGTGATCTACATACAGGTTTAGACAGCTGCTGATTGTTGCATACTCACTTTGCATTTTTTGTTCAGTATTGAGTTCTGTGTCAAAGTCACAGTGTGTCCTATGCATGGCCTCTTCCACTTTCTACATAATATGATTACCTACAAATATTCATTTTTTGTTGTTGTTTTCTTGATATAGGATCTTACATTGTACTTCTGGTATACCTCAACTACATATACAGAGTAGGTTAACTTAGGTTACTCAGAGATTTTCCCCACCTGCCTACTGAATGTTGGGATTAAAGGCATATGCTACCAGTGGGCACATTTCTTCCCTTATTTCAGTATTTCATATTTACCATTTCTTCTTCTATTTGTTAAGATTAAGGATGATGTTCAAGAACAGTGGAGAAAATATATATACTTGTTCAATGTCTTTTTTATGAAATTATTTATTTTACTTACCAACCACAACTGCCTCTCCCTCTACTCATCCTGTTTCCTTTCCACACCTCCTTTCTAACACCCCATTCACTCCTCAGAAAGGGAAAGGCCCCCTACAGGAGTCAAAAATGTATGGCTTAGCAAGTTGAGGCAGGACCAAGTTCCTCCAACCTGCAGCAAGGCTGAGTGATTAATCCCACCATAGGGAATAGGTTCCAAAAGGCTGTTCATGTACCATGTACATATTTGGGTCCCACTGCTAGGGGCTACAAACACATTCAGCAACATATTTATCACCCACATGCAAGGGTCTTAGGTAGGTACCATGGAGGCCCCCTTGCTGTGGGATGTTCTGTATGTCAAATGTGTTGCTCTGCTTGGTTAATAAATAAAACACTGATTTGCCAGTAACCAGGCAGGAAGTATAGGTGGGACAAGCAGAGAGCAGAATTCTGGGCAGTGGAAAGCTGAGAACAGAGACATTGCAAGCCACTACCGTGACAAGGGAGATGTAAGGTACAGGTAAGCCATGCACCATGTGGCAACCTATAAATTATTAGAAATGGATTAATTTAAGATATAAGAACAGTTAGCAAGAAGCCTGAGCCATTAGGCCAATCAGTTTAAATAATATAAGCATTTGTGTGTTTATTTTATATGTGGGCTGTCAGACTGCAGGGGCTTGGCGAGACATGGAGAAAAAACTCTCTAGCTACAACGCTTAGCTATAGATTTAGAGACCCTAAGCTCCTACTACTCAGGTCAGCTTTCTCTGTGGGTTGCCCTGTCATTATCTTTACCCGACTTGCTCAAATAATCCCTTCCCTCTCTATTCAACTGTACTCCTGGAACTTGGCCCAGTGCTTGGCTTTGAATCTCTGCATCTGCTTCCATAGATATTGGATGAATGTTCTATGAAAGAATTAGGGTAGTCACCAATCTGATTAGAGGAAAAGGTCAGTTCAGGTACCCTCTCTAGGAGTCAAGGCTGGGGTCATTCGTGGGAAATAATGGGAGTTTCTCTGGCACCAGGTTTGTCCCTAACTCTGTAATGTCATAATGCCCCACTCTATCAAGATGTCTCTTTTATTGTTCTTTCTCTCTCTCCATCCCTCCTCAAACTGGACCATCCAAATCCCTCATGGCTCCATCTTCTATCACCTCTCCTCAACACCTTCCCCTAGTTTACCCAGGAGTACTCATCAATTTCAACTTCCTTGGATGAACAATGTGTCCCTCTTAACATCTTCCTTGTTACCTTTCTTCTCTGGGGCTGTGGAGTGTAGCCTGGTTATCATTTGCTTTCCATCTAATTACACTTATAAATGAGGACATACTGTGTTTGTGTATCAAAGTCTGAGTTACATTACTCAGGATGGTGTCCCTCATACAAAGAATGGATAGGAAAAATTGGTACATTTACACAAAGGAGTATTACTCAGCAGCAAAAAAAGATGACATCATGAAATTTGCAGGTAAGTGGATGGAACTAAAAAAAAACATCCTTGTCCAATTTCTGCTCATTTCCTTAGAGAGAGGGTCCCTATTTACAACCCTAGCTCATGTGGACTCACTATGCATGCCAGACTGGCCATAAACTTGGAAGGTTTTACCTGCCTCTCCTTCTAAGACTTTTGAGTAAAGGCATGCAGGACCAAGATAAAATCGTCTCCCTAAAAATTTTAATGGAAATTCTTTCAGTTTCTCTCCCTGAAGTAAAATGGTGTCAATAGGATTACCATTGAAAAAAATTTAATGTGATCAAGCTGGAATCATAAAAAGAAAACTTTATCAATCAGGATGTCTTCCTTCTATTTTGTCAGGTTGTGTTTGTTTTACATGGTAAATCTGAATTGATGCTGGACTTTGGTAAGAGCCCTATCAGCACATATTTGGATGATCACATAAACCTATGCTTGATTCTATTTTTGTGTAGCATTTACTTAACAGACACATGTGGTGATATTGTGTTCCCCCAAAATATTGTACATCCTAATAAACTTATCTGGGGTAAGAGAACAGAACAGCCACTAGACAGACATAGGGGCCAGAAAATGGTTGTATACACAACTAGCATTCCAGAGGCAGAGATCCATCTGGATCTCTGTGAGTTCAAAGCCACACTGGAAACAGCCAGGTGTGGTAACAAGAGCCTTTAATCCCAGGAAGTGATGGCAGGAAGCAGATAGGTATATAAGGCATGAGGACAAGGAACTAGGTCTGGTTAAGCTCTTAGGCTTCTGAGTAGCAAGCAGGTCAGCTGAGATTCATTCTGGATGAGGACTCAGAGGCTTCCAGTCTGAGGAAACAGGATCAGATGAGGTATTGGCAAGGTGGGGATGTGGCTTGTTCAGCTTCTCTGATCTTCCAGCATTCACACCAATAACTGGCCTTTGGTTTGTTTTTCTTAGTAAGACTGTTTAAGATTCATGCTAAATCTGGTGCCCAACATTTGTGGTACAAATTCATAAAAAAAACTGCTTGCTTGTGGCATTGCGGGCCCCACCTCAGGCCTGAGCTATAGTCAGCCAGTTGTGGTAGCACATGCAGGTAGGATTTACTGAAGGAGGAAGAGGCAGGATGATTCCAAGTTTCAGGCTGACCTACAAGACTTGTTAAGGAGAAGCTTTGGCCAGGGCTGAGCCACAAATGGTGGCAGTTGGACCGTGAAGGTAGCAGCTACTGCTCGACATTGCCAGCTGCTTCTCATAGTGTTGGTGACTGCAGTAATGCTGTTACCTGGGACAAAGTGTTTATTACTGATTTTTCAGAGAAGAATTGCCAGGACCATCATGTTATAAGAAAGCATTGGCAAAGGTGAGTTTGGAAAATTTTGGCAAGACAAATGGTGGGGAGAAATTCCTATGAAGACATTCTCTCCTAGCTATCATTGTTGTTCCAAGAGATAAACATTTATCAGACTGTGATTGCTCCAAACCACAGAGGAGGCATAAAAAAATTCCTAAAGGGAACCATGACCATGCCTAATGGCAACATTGAATCTTCATAAGTATAATGGGTGATGGGACCCCACAAAGACTATTCCTCATGGACTATGGTAAAGCTATTAAGATGATTAACACCAAGGAAAGGTCATCTTTGAACTACAAACTCCTCAGGACAATTTTGCGATGGCTAGCTGAGATGATCCAGATTCACAGACTACTCTAGCAAGAACATAAGCCCTGAACTTTCCCATTATGCAGAAACTGGACAAATGATACAGGACTTAACAATTAACTCCCAAATTTTCTTTTCAGGATTCCCTAAATATATCCTTGCCATCAGAAAGCAGGAAGTAATTTTAAGAAAATGATACCAACATTCATAAGTGGTGGCATGGGTGTTTTTTGGATCGTTCAATAGCTTATGGATAATTGTCATTGTTTATGATGGTTGGTTACAAGTTGTTAATTGTTAATGGTCAGGAAAAAAGCTGAACAAGGAGATTAGATTCAGAGTTTTTATTTAAAAAAAGAAAAAGAACAAAGAGAATATAGATATGAAGTAGATTATCGAATCAATTCTGAGAAAAAGAGATTAAGAAATAATAGGTTAAATGGGAAGATCATTGAATCTACTCTAAAAAGAAAAAGGGGAAGATACAAACATGACAAAAGATAGGTTATTGAACCTATTATGAAAAGAAAAAAAGAGAGAATATGGATATGATAAGATAAAAAGGGAGATTATAGAATCTACATTTTAAAAGGTACTACTGGTTTTACATAGGGTAAGTAATGAAAATTTTCTGAGTTTATCAAATGTTACTGGATAGATATTGATAATATATATAATGGAGTTTTTTGTCTGAAACTGTCAAATGTTAATGGACTAGACAGTGTTAATATATTTCTTGACTTCTCTCCATATTTACAAAAGGGATCTCTCCATATTTGTAAATGTGGTTTGTTTTTGAAGCAAAAATAAATGTTGGTATTTACAATACAATCTTGTCACTTGTGCATTATGGATACAGAATGTGAAGATTAACATTGAATTTTTATTGAGAATTATTTGCTAATTATTGACTATTTTGTGGTTGCAATATTTGCTACAGTTTGGTAACACTTGTTTTTCTGTCTGATGCTGAAATGTTCTCTTTGTCTTCCATGACCACTTGTATTTATCTTACTTTTCAGTGTATATGAGTTCTTTGTGAGTCTTCATTAGAAATGTTAGAATGGTTATGAATTCTTATAACTTACATACATCACTGAACATTGTTCTGTCCTGTGTTAGTTAGGGTTTTCTAGACTAACAGAAATTAGAAAATGAATCTGTCTATGTCTTTTTTACTCTCTTACTATGTTCCTCTGACTCTCTCTTTTCATATATATACAAAATGTTTAGGATGTCTTTTAGGATATAGTCTACTTAATATACCAATTGCTAGGTATAAATATTAAGTCCAGGGAAGGAAAAACTTCTCATTCTATGTTAATGTATATCTCATTTGATCTTCATTAGCCACTTAAGTCCCATAGACTTAAGTTCTAATGCCAGGGAATAAATGAACTGATTAGCAAAGTGACAGCAAGAAGTAAATTAGCACAAGTTTCCTTTTCCTGTGTTCTTTTGTAGGCTTCTAGCAGTGGGTGTAGCCCAGATTAAAGGATACCTTTCAAGACAAAAGGATGTGATTTAAAATTGTGTCTTCCCAACTTAAGATCCAGATAAAAGATGTGTCCTTGCCAAGCTTAAAAAATGTCATTTAAAAGCATGACTTCCTTTTCTTTTTTACCTTCTTTTTTTTTGGTTTTGTTTCAAAGGCATGATTACTCTTTGTAGCCCTGGCTGACCTGGAACTTGATTTGTAGAAGAGGCTGGCCTGGATCTCAAAGATCCACATTCCTCTGCCTTCTGAGTTCTGGGATTAAAGACATGTGCTACCATATCTTGATATAAGGCATGTCTTCCTAACTTAAAGTTCTGGATAACAAGTTCATTTTCCTAATTGAAATTAAGTTAAAATACCTCTCAAGTAGGCCTTCCATTTTTGTGGTTTAATAAATTCCAGAAGAGATCTGGATCAGAGGTGAGTGCCTGAGTTATAGCCACAGAGGCAACTGTGCCTGGGTCCCACCAATGAACACAGGCCACCCTGGGAGGACCTGACAAACTTAGCCCCAGTTTCCTGCAAATCAGTGGGCCCTTCCCATTGGCAGAACCTGCGGGAAGGATCCCCTTTTCCAAGACTGCAGTCAGACACTGCAGTCTCCACACCCTGCCCGCACACCCATTTGTCCAAGACCCCAGGCACTTCCTGAGACTCAGAGACCAGCCCCAAGCTTCTATCCAGCCCTGGAACTCCCATCTGGACCAGAGACCAGAGGAACTCCAATCTGGACAAGAGGAGCTCCCATCTGGAAAAAATAAGGAGACCCCAGGGATTCCCGGAGACTCAGAGTCCAGCCCCAAAACTCCAATCCAGGCAGCACTCTCATCTGGCTCAGTGCTCCCATCTGGTGCAGAGTGTCCACCTGGACCAGAGAGAGGCTCCTTAAAATCTGTCTACTCTCTCTGGACCAAGTACACTGATAAGACCAAGAACAAACACAAGAGGAGATGGACAGACATCAAGGCAGAAGTACACACAACAAAATAAAGAGCAATACCACATCACCAGAACCTAGCCCTTCTCCAAAAGCTAGACCTTAACATCATAGAATGGAAGAAGAAGAAGAAAACAACCTTATAAGTAACATCATGAAGAGGCTAGAGCCTTAAGTAGAAGAAATCAAAATTAAAGTAGAGGAACAGACAGACAAAAATTGTGAAGAATGGTATAAAAATCTACAGGAAAGGACAATTAAAGAAGAAGAAAACAATAAATCCCTGAAAGGAAATCATGAAAAAGTAAGGGAGATAATCCAAGACCTGAAGAGGGAAATAGAAAAAATGAAGAAGACACTAGCAGAAGGAATGTTGGAAACAGAAAATCTGAGTAAACAAACAGGAACTTCAGAGGCAAGTATAACCAACAGAATGCAAGAGATAGAAGTGAGGATCTCTGGTGTTGAACATACGGTAGAAGAAATAGACTCATCAGTCAAAGAAAACACTAAAACCAACAAAGTCATGACCCAAAATGTCCAAGAAATTTGGGACACCATGAAAAGACCAAACCTACAAATAATAGGGAAAGAGGAAGGAGAAGAATACCAACTCGAAGGCACAGAAAATACATTTAACAAGATCATAAAAGAAAACTTTCCCAACTTAAAGTAGGAAATGACTATGAGGATATAAGAAGCCAATAAAACACCAAACAGACTAGACCCCTCAGAAAACTCCACTTGCCACATAATAATTAAGCAAATAAACGTACATAATAAAGAAAGAATATTAATGGAAGCAAAAGAAAAAGGCCAAGTGATTTATAAAGGCAAACCCATCAGAATAACACCCAATTTCTCAATGGAGACTTTGAAAGCCAGAAGGACCTGGACAGTTATAATGCAGACAGTAAGAGATCATGGATGCCAACCTACACTAATATACCCAGCAAAACTTTCAATCATCATAGATGGAGTGAACAAGACCTTCCAAGACAAAACCAATTTTAAACAATACTTATCTACAAACCCAGCACTACAGAAAGCACTAGAAGGAAAATTCCAACCTAAGGAAGGCAGATACACCCATGAAAACTCAAGCAATATTAAAACCACAGCACTAAACCCCAAAGAAGAGAAGCACACACACACTACCACCAAAAGATAAAAATAACAACAGAAATGAACAATCACTGGTCATTAATATCCCTTAATATCAATGGAATTAATTCACCTATAAAAAGACACAGAGTAACAGAATGGATACAAAAACATGACTCATCTTTCTGCTGCAAACAAGAAACACACCTCAAATTCAAAGACAGAAATATCCAAAGAAAAAAAGGCTGGGAAACGAATTTCCAATCAAATGTTCGTAAGAAGCAAGCTGGTGTAGCCATCCTAATATACAGCAAAATAGACTTCCAACTAAAATCAGTCAAAAGAGAAGATGAAGGGCATTTCATACTCATGTCATGAAAGATCCACCAAGATGACCTCTCAATTCTGAACATTTATGTCCCAAACACAAGGGCACTCACATATGTAAAAGACACATTGCTAAAGCTTAAAGAACATATAAAACCCCACACATTGATAGTGGGTGACTTCAACACTCCACTTTTACCTCTGGACAAATCAGCCAAATTGAAACTGAACAGAGACATAATGGACTTAACTGATGTTATGGCTCAAATAGACTTAATCGATATCTACAGAACATTCCACCCAAACAAAAAAGAATATAACTTCTTCTCAGCCCCCCATGGAACCTCTCTAAAATCAACCACATACTTGGCCACAAAGCAAATCTCAACAGATAAAAAACAACTGGAATAACCTCCTGTGTTCTATCAGACCACCATGGTTTAAAGTTAGATTTCAGCAACAGAAAAAACTACAGAAATCCTACAATCTCATGGAAACTGAATGATGCTCAACTGAATCACCAATGGTTTAAGGAAGAAATAAAGAAAAAAATTGAAGACTTCCTAGAGATCAATGAAATGAATACACCACATACCCAAACTTATGGGATACTATGAAAGCAGTGCTAAGAGGGAAATTCATAACACTGAATGCCCACATAAAGAAGCTGGAGAAATCTCACCCCAACAGACTTGACAGCAAACCTGAAAGCACTTGAAGAGGAAGAGGCAAAGACTCCCAGGAGGAACAGATGCCAGGAAATTATCAAATTGAGAGCTGAAATCAATAAAATAGAAATAAAAAGAACAATACAAAGGATTAATGAAACAAAGAGTTGGTTCTTTGAGAAGATGAACAAGATAGAAAAGCCCTTATCCAAACTAACCAAAAGACAGCAAGAGAGCATACAAATTCACAAAATTGGAAATGAAAAGGGGGACATAACAACAGACAATGAGGAAATCCAGAGAATCATCAGGTCATACTTCAAAAACCTCTACTTCACAAAACTGGAAAATCTAAAGTAATTGGATCATTTTCTGGATAGGTACCACATACCTAACTTAAATCAAGACCAGAAAAACCATGTAAATAGTCCAATAACCCATAAGGAAATAGAATCAGTCATTAAAAGTCTCCCAACCAAAAAAAGTCCTGGACGAGATTGTTTCACTGCAGAATTCTACCAGATCATCAAAGAAGAGTTAATACCAATACTCTTTAAATTGTTCCACACAATAGAAGCAGAAGGTATATTACCAAACTCCCTCTATGAGGCTACAATTACCCTGATTCCTAAACCAAATAAAGATGCAACAAAAAAAGAGAACTGCAGACCAATCTCCCTCATGAACATTGATGCAATAATTCTCAATAAAATTCTTGCAAACAGACTGCAAGAACACATCAAAACAATTATCCACCATGATCAAGTTGGCTTCATCCCAGGGATGGAAGGGTGGTTCAAAGTATGAAAGTACGTCAATGTAATACACCATATAAACAAACTCAAAGAAAAAAACAACATGATCCTCTCACTAGATGCAGAGAAAGCATTTGACACAATCCAACACCCCTTCATGATAAAGGTCTTGGAGCGACCAGGAATACAGGGAACATATGTAAACATAATAAAGACAATCTACAACAAGCCAACAGCCAACATCAAATTAAATGGAAACTCAAAGCAATACCACTAAAATCAGGAACAAGGCATTGCTGTCCCCTCTCCCCATACATATTCAATATAGTACTTGAAGTTCTAGCTGGAGCTATAAGAAAACATAAAGAGATTATGGGGATACAATTTGGAAAGGAAGAACTTAAATACTGAAAGATACCCGAGGGGGGATCTTCCCTCAGGAGAGACCCCGAACCCAAGGAACATGCACCGAAACCACGAATCAGATGCAAACAGCAAGAGGGTTTATTAAGTTGCACAGGTACCTGGGGCAGCAAAGTCTCTCAGAGGACTTGCGCGCCTTCCCAGGGGAAGGGGGACTTTTTATAGGATTTCAGGGGCAGAAGCATGGTTACAGAAGCGAGAAGCATAGTTACAGGGTTCCTATTGGTGGATTCAAATGAGGCCAGGGTGAAGTTGGGGGCATATTCAGAATTCTCGGAAATTTGGTATGTGGGCTGACCTGGCCTTGCCTAGGGCAGAGTGATGTTTTTCTGGCCCAACTGTTTAGTCTCCCAGGCCAGGTGGCCCATCCTGTTTTGACTCAATTATCTCATCCTGTTTTGACTCAGTGGCTGTTTTCCAGAGCAGGGTGGCCGACCATAGACCACAGTCATTGCTCACAAGGTCGGGTGGTCTACTATGGTTATTTTTATCTTCCTGGCTTGAGGTGAACTCCTGACTCCTGCTATGTCTGGTATTTTCCTACCAGAATGGCGTCCCTATAGCTAAGTAAAAGCCAGCTATGAGCAGGGTCTCATAGAACTTAAATACAAGTGGATCAAAGACATCAAAATAAATCCAGCTACTCTGAACCTGATGATAGAGAAAGTAGGAAGTACTCTTGAACGCATTGGCACCGGAGATCACTTTCTAAATATAACACCAGTAGCAGAGACACTGAGAGAAACAACTAGTCAATGGGACATGTTTAAACTGAGAAGCTTTTGTGTAGCAAAGGACATGGTCAACAAGACAATGCAACAGCCTACAGAATGGGAAAAGGTCTTTACCAACCCCACATCTGACAGAGCGCTGATATCCAGAATATATAAAGAACTCAAGAAATTAGACATCAAAATGCCCAACAGTCCAATTAAGAAATGGGTTGTAGAACTAAATGGATAACTCTCCACAGAGGAAGCTCAACTGGCTGAAAGACATTTAAGGAATTGTTCAACATCCCTAATTAACTGGGAAATGCAAATCAAAATGACTCTGAGATACACCTTACACCTGTCAGAATGGCTAAGATCAAAAGCGCAAAAGACAGCTTATGCTGGAGAGGATGTGGAGCAAGGGGAACTCTCCTCCAATGCTGGTGGGAATGCAAGCTTGTACAGCCACTTTGGAAATCAATATGGCGCTTCCTTAGAAAATTGGGTATCCATCTCCCCCATGATCCAGCTATAACACTCTTGGGCATATACCCAAGGAATGCTCAATCATACCACTAGGGCATTTGCTCAGCTATGATAGTATCAGCTTTGTTTGTAATAGCCAGAACCTAGAAACAACCTAGATACCCTTCAACTGAAGAATGGATAAAGAAAATATGGTATATACACACAGTGGAATACTACTCAGCAGAGAAAAAATGACATCATGAGGATTGCAGACAAATGGATGGATCTAGAAAAAAATCATCCTGAGTGGGGTAACCCAGACTCAGAAGGGCAAACATGATATGTACTCACTCATAGGAGGTACTAGATATAAAACAAAGATGACTAGAGTGCTACACAATTCCAGGGATGCTACCTAGAAAACGGTACCCTAGGAAAGACCCAAGGATCACCCAATGACAGAGAAATGGATGAGATCTACCTGAACAACCTGGAAACAGTGGGAGCAATGAAGTGCAAGAGTTGTGGGGAAAGAAATCTTAGGGGAGCCAGGAAATCCCAGGTGGATCAATAACAGAAAGGGAGAATGAGCAATAATAGATCATGATAAACGAAGACCAAATGAGAACAGGAATAGGCAGAGTGCTCAAGAGGTCCCCAGAAATCCACAATGGTATATCCTGTGTAGTCTGCTGACAATGGTCGAGAGAAAGCCTGATCTGATCTAGACTGGTGATCTGATTATTAAACACTCTAATAGTCATCTTGGAACTCTCATCCAATAACTGATTGAAGTGGATGTAGAGATCCTCAGCCAGGCACCAGGTGGAGCTCCAGGTTTCCACCTGTCAAGAAAGAGGAGGATCTGCAAGAGCGTGAATTGTTGAATCCAAGACTGCAAAAAGCACAGGGACAAATATCCAAAGGAATGGAAGCACATGAATTATGAAGCAAAGGCTGTCGAGCCCCCAGCTGGATCAGTCCCTCTGGATAAGTCAGACAATTGAATAGCTTGATCTGTTTGGAAGGCACCCAGTCTGTGGGAACAGGATCTGTCCTAAGTGCATGAGCTGCCTGATTGGGACCTTGGGCTTACACAGGGACCCTTTGCTCAGCCAGGAAGGAGGTGATAGGACTTGCCTGTACTGAATCCACCAGGTTTAAATGAATCCCCAGTGGTGCCTTGATCCTGGAGGACAAGAGAATGGACAGGAGGGTCTGGGAGGAAGGTTGGGGTGGGTGCGGGAGGGGGGAGGACAGGGGAACCCATGGCTGATATATAAAATTTAAACACATAATAATAAAGAAAAAAAGTAAAAAAATAAAAATTAAAAAATAAATACCGGTGGTCCAGTTGGCAGTGACACAGGCATTTATTCCCAGCATTTGGGAGGCAATGCCAGGCAGAAATCTGTGAGTTAGAGCCTAGCATGGTCTACAGAGTGATATCCAAGACAAGCATCAAAACTACACAGAGAAAATTTGTGTCCAAAAAATCAAACAAACAAAAAAAAAGCAATAATAATAAATTCCAGATGTGGTCAGCATCTATGTCAAATTTTCAGCAGAAAAAAAGGAGAAGCACTGTGTAGCAATCAGAAATGCATCATGAGTATATTACTCACTTTATTGGAAATAATATACAGTACAGTTGTAACAATCAATTTTCTTTTTATATTAAAAACATGAAGTATTTTCTGTAGGTATAAAAACTCACTATATGGGTGGCATGCAAGTCTGAGACCTTCAAAGAATTAAAAAAAATGTCACATCAAAAACTGAAAAAAAAAACATAAATAGGAAGGCTAGAAAGAGCTTCCTATTGTAGCAGTCTGTTTCATTTCACTTGTTACAAGGCAGGAATTATGGACCCACTTGACTGTGTTACCGCTGTGTATCAAAAACTATTTCAGTTAGGTAAGACCCACCTGTCTATTTCCTGTGGCCCACTCTATCATGTCTTCATATAAATGGAGCTGTTGACCATGTGGAAAATATGGGCTAAATTCTCCTATCTTCACTTTAAGTCCAAATCCGTTTGGGAAATTCCAGATCTGGAAA
>NW_023413561.1:0-4977 GCF_903995425.1 Onychomys torridus | reverse complement strand
GATGGACAAACACCCTAACATTTGAGCTAGAACTCTCATCCAATAATTGATGGAAGTGGATACAGAGATCCTCAGCCAGGCCCCAGGTGGAGCTCCAAGAGTCCAATTGTTGAGAAAGAGGAGGGACTGTAAGAGCGTGAATTGTAGAGACCAAGATTGGGGAAGGACAGGGACAAATAGCGAAATGAATGGAAGCACATGAATTATGAACCAAAGGCTGTGGAGCCCCAGCTGGATCAGGCCCTCTGGATAAGTGAGACAACTGATAGCTTGAACTGTTTGGGAGACACCCAGGCTGTGGGACCAGGATATGTCCTTAGTGCATGAGCTGGCTGTTAGGAACCTTGGGCTTACACAGGGACACTTTGCTCAGTCTGGAAGGAGGGACTGCACCTGCCTGTACTGAATCCACCAGGTTTAAATGAATCCCCAGGGGAGTCTGGCCCTGGAGGAGATGGGAATGGGGCGATGGGCTTAGCGGAAAGTGGGGATGGGGGAGGGATGGGGAGGACAGGGGAACCCATGGCTGATGTGTAAAATTAAAACACAAATATAATTTAAAAAATTGCTGTGGATATCGCTCTGTATGCTGTGAATGTGTTGCTATGATTGGTTAATAAATTACTCTGAAATACTAAACACAGTTACAGTGAGTAAGAGAATCAAGAGTAAATATATTATAAACACTGTGGTTTATCTTCTTTAATGCACTATGATGTTACGACAGGAAAAGCAAGTTTCCACAGTCCCTTAAGCTAATGAACACACACCAATGAATGAACCACAGTGGAAGTTGGTATCTGAATACTGTTTTTCCTGATTGGATGCTATGGTGGATTTGGAGGTTCAGATTCAGTGGCTCTGCATTAGGCTGAGAATCACTAAAGACTCTTGGAGTGTGAAAACCATGTTCATAATTAATCTTCAGATTTTTAGAAATTTAATTCAAATACAAGTATTTCATTTTTTCCTTTCTCTCCTCCATCCTACCTCTCCCATGCCAAACCTTTACTAACTCTCAAATTTAGGGCCTCTTATTTGAACTTCTTATTACATATAAAAATAAACAAATAATCATATAAATACAACAGAATGAATCTGCTCAGTTGTCCCTACTTGCATCTGTTTCTGGGATAGCCATTTAGTATTGAATAAACAATCAGGGACTCATCTCTGTTGAAGACTAATTATCTCTCAGCTGTTCTGAACTACCTGGAACTCTTCTTCTAAGGATGGGTTCTCATGAGATTTTACCCATCCATATTGTAAAGTCAGATGTTTTTGGGACAATTCACATCTTGGTTAGGCAGCCATGTTGATATTTCATGGTTGTGGTTTTCCTACTATTGATGTAAGGTACAATACCTTGATATTTTCTGTATGCATATACTCAATGATTTTAAAAAGTCATATAACATAGCATGCCTGTGTCTTTTGGCAATTTAGTAGGATACCTTCTCTGCTTGAATGACACCTTTACATTTCAAGAACAAGCCCCCCCTCTCCCTTTTAGAGCCCAAGGCATTTTAGTTACCGTTATGGGACTCCATGTCTTTGGAATTCTGGGAGTTACTTATCAGCTGAAGAAAATCCACTTGGTGCTGAAAGTAGAGAGAAATTTTAAAGGCAGAAGTTGTGTTGTGTGGCCAAAAATGAGTATGGAATGAAACCTTAAACTTGAATAAGTGAGCTCAAGGACAGAAATCAATGGATTGTCTCATACCTAACAACTCAGCATCAAGCATATAACAAAACCTGATAAAACCACATGTGATATGCAAGAATAAATGAGGGTGGGAGAGAATTTAGTGTGTGTGTGTGTGTGTGTGTGTGTGTGTGTGTGTGTGTGTATGCCATGAGGAAATTTTTACTTTGTATGCTAACTAAAAATACATTTAAAATTTTAATGGATTTGAAAATTAGCCTACATAGCTACAGAGAAAAACAATGGATAGATAAAGCAAAATGTTAAAAGCTTTCTGTTTTTTTTTTCACAAAGGGATCCTGGGGATGTTAAGGGAATAGACCTTCACTCCAAATGAAATGCTAGAGACTTCTACTTCCACTCTTAAAAAATAAATATACTATCCATATCAAAATAAAAATAGAAATGTGAAGTAGATGACATTAAATTATATTTTATTCAAGAGATGGAGGAATGATTCCATATATGTAAATATATAAATACAAAGCATAACATTAATGGCAAAAAAAACCCCCAGAAATCACATGATAATCTCATACCTATCAAAAAAGCACAATATATGTGACAATGATGGATAACCACATGTGATATGAAATTTGAAGGGGGATAGAAGAACGGCATCATACAGGAGCGCAAGCAAGATGGAAAAGATAATTAATTGAATATGGATATGCTACAAGAAATCTTTTTTTTGTATGCTAATTAAAATATTTTGAAGATCTTAATAAAGATACCTGTAGAGAAAAACAATGGGTTGAAAAAGCCAAATGTTAAAGGATTTCTGTTTTTTCACAAAGGGATCCTAAGGGTTGTTGAGGGAATCCACCTTCACTCCAAATGAGATACCAGTGATCACACCCACGCTATAGGCCACAAAGTTCCTGAGTAGAGAAACTAGAGTTGTAACGTGACCTACACAGGCCCTGCCTAGAGCTCATGAAGCATGAACACTTCCCAAACTCTCGGAAACTGTGTTGTGCTTGGGGAAGTCATCTCTGTGTAATAAAAGAACTAAGAATGTTTCTGGTTAAAATATAAAAATGGACTCAGTAAGTTTTTGGTACACTAGAGCTATGTGATAATTTATGTTCAACATGCTCAGGATTGCCTAAGCTTACCACTTGGTGTCATCTACCTACCCCATTTCCAGAACCTTCTTTTTTTGAGTTTGATGGAAATATGGGAGAAAATGTTTTCTATTTGATATTTTTCTAAGTACCTCAGCAAAAACTTTGGTTTTGGATTGCTCAGTGCCACAAGCTGTAACACTCTTGGCCAAACTAACTACCTCAGTATGTACTATTATTCTCCCACAGTTCCCAATCTCCACAACTATAGCTGCCCTAAAATCATGTTCTTTCTAAGAGATTTACCTTGTCTTCTGGAACACACAAGACGACAAGCACAAACCTAATCTTGTCTCATGTGAACAGTGGGGAGGGAAGACTGTTTCTTCCAAGGAAATCTGGGTGTTTCCCCTTCTCAAATGTTCACAGACGGGAACATCACATTCCTCCTTTACACTGGCTCTGAAACAGTTCAACACAGGGAACATTAGCTACCTGCAGGCATGGGAGATCTCCAGATGGGGCACAGAGCCCCCAGATAATGCATGCAGCACTTCTCACTCTTTCATGTTAATAGTGTTGCTTTTCTCTGCATCTGACTCCTGTTTCGCTAGCACATCTCCATACTGTTGGAGGAAAGGGAACATCTAAGCACAAAACACAACCCATTCAGTTGTTAAATGTAGGGTTCTGAATACCAACATAGCAAGCTTTTGAAATTATGAAAGGCCAGCCACATTTTTAAATGCAGCATAGAGCCCTTGATAGGCACTTTCTTGCCCAGCTCCTCAAATTTGACGTTCCTAACTTTCTTCTCCATACATGCTCTCCTCCTCTGATGGAGCCCAAGTAAGGAAATACTTCCAGTCTGCCTCTGAAAACTGTGTTCTTTAATATCTTTATCTTGATGATTAATTCTCTTCATTTTCCACTGCCAGGATTTATCCCTAGGATATATGGACCCAAAAATATTTTGGGGAAAGAGGTGATGGAAAATCAGACTTATGTAACTATTTCCATGCCAGTGAGGGACACAGTCTCTGCCTAAGAGGACCATGATTATCTTACACTAAAATTAAAAATCCATTTCTTGGAGAGGAGGCCTTGGATTCTCAAGTGTAGAAGTTGGCGGGAATACATGTATCATAGCGAGTTTAGTCTGTTCAATGATAAAAATATTTCACTATTCTTGGAATGTAGGCAGGTAATAGAGTAGTCCTTCCTATGTTGTATAAGACTAGTGGACTTCAATGTAAATATACAAATATAAAAATATATTCCTATGTCAAAGTGATATTGTTAGAGATGACTGGAATTGGGATGCCATGTGGAAACCTAGTGCAATGAAATTCCCTGGACTCTAATCCCTATTGAAGACTCCTAGTAATGGGGGATTTGGTGCCTGGACTGTTCATCTTTTGTAACCGGGATATCAACCCAACCACAAAACCTTTGACCTACAATCATGCCTACAAGATGTGCTGAGGTAAAGGTGGCAGAGAACTGTGGGAATGGCCCATTGATGACTATCCTAATTTGAGACTCAAACCAGAGACTGAGCCCATGCCTGTCCTTATAGGGCCAGGAACCAGAGATTGGCTAGCCAAGATACCTAGGATGGAACCAAACATGACTAGCCAAAAAGAAAATTCAATGAAATGATTCCTCCTGATATTCTATGTCCTCATAGACCAGAGCCTAGCACAAACATCATCAGAGATGTTTCCATCCAGAACTGATAGGAGCAAATGCAGAGAACTACAAACAACCATTACCAGAAGAGGATGAGTTACAGGAGTCTGAGGGATCAAGGACATTACAAGAACATAGACCATTGTATCATCGAACCAGGGATCATATGGCCTCACAGAGATTGAAGAGACAGTCATGAACCTGTATGGGTCTGAGCTAGGTCCTCTGCATAAGTGTTGTATTCTGCTAGACCTTACAATTGGGATATAGAAATTAAGCAATAGCCTTAGCAATAGCTTGTGATGCTTAGGAGAACTCAGTGTCCTCTTTGGCAAATGACTCAATGAGGTGTAGTCATTGAAGGTTTTACTTGATGGCATAAAATATCTTGTTGAAGTAATTTCTCCTTATTCTGTGCCTCTTTTAAATTCCTGTCACATACATATATATTTTATAGGAATAGGTTTTCAAATGTCCCTGAGTATTATTTGTCCCTCCCTACATTCCTCCCTT
>NW_023413560.1:0-19185 GCF_903995425.1 Onychomys torridus | reverse complement strand
TTACAGACGTGCGCCACCACCTCCTGGCTTGAAAAGTTGGTTTTTATTAATTGTTTTCTCAGATTTTTATCTGCTTTATGCAGGTAACATTCTCACATCCGTCTCATGTCTTATTGAAACAGACAGTTGTGATGCGTCCGTCACCCTAAAGGGCTGCCCATTCTCATAAGGCAGCCTCCAGCCTGCAGCCCAGTGTTCTGCTCTGAAAGCTTCCTGCCACGCATCCCTAGGCCACATCACTGAACACGTGTCCCCTTCTCTGCTGGCGATGGGTACACACCCTTGGACATTGGCTCTCCCTCCGCCATCGCTGAGTGTGTCCTCAGAACTGCCGTCGTGTGACTGTTGACGAGTTGTCCCTCTCCTGTCCCTGGTGCAGTTGTGAAGGGTGTGCACAGTGACTGGAGGCCAGGGACTGGGAGAGAGCTTGGGGCTAGGTCACTTGCCCTGGGGAAGCGGCCCACCTTGCTAAGAGATCCTCAAACCCCAGAGTCTCGGAGACTGCACCCCGCCCCCGGGTGGGCAATGCCGGGGAACAGGGATGACTGGGGCAGCTGCAGGTATGGGGGAGTGGAGGCCCGAGTAGCTGCTCCACACCCTGCGGGGCCTTTGCGCTCCATGTGGGCAGCGCAGTGGCCCACGGGACAGAGGGCCTCTGCGTCCTGTAAGGACCTGGGTACTTAGTGTGCGAGGCATTCACACACAGGCAGCCACACACCTGAATGAGGCACCGGGTCACGTAGAGACCGGTTACAGTGGCAGGTGCCTCTCCCCGTGGGCCAGCTCTGCAGGACGTGATGGCCACCTAGTCTGCTCAGCTGGCGCAGGGTGGCTGAGGGTGGCACAGCCCAGATGAACAAATGAACGGTGGGCGCATGCCTACTGGGGATGTTCTTGCACCCTGGGCCCCAAGCTAGGGGGGGTGACTTGGTCAGACCCCAGGCATCCAGGGCAGCTACAGTACCCCTGGGGTCCCTCACTAATGGGAGCTGTCAAGACCCCCGCTCTGCTTGCTCCCTGTGGTTCGAAGGCCAATGCGCAAGAGTGAAAGGCCGTCTGGGGCCTGTCATGTGCCCGCTTCTGCATCTGCCACACCGGCCACCGCTTACCGACTGGCCCCTTCCATCCTTTCTCAGACCCTTTGTGCCGCCCTCCCCCAAACACACACACACTCAGAGGAAGAGCCCGAGGTCCTGGGGGTGAACCCAGGTCTCCCATACACCTACTAAAAGGTTCCTGGGCATAGGGTCTCTTGGAGACTCTGGCCAGAGCTGGGTGTCTCACAGGGAATTTGTGGAAACACAAGCGAGAGCAAAGGGGGTGGGGCACCATTCCTGGGGTGCAGGGAGCTGGGCAACAGGCTGTTTGTCGCCTGTGTCGATGGGAAGTCCCTGCCCGTGCTCCTAAGGGTGTCTGGAGCACAGGCTCCCGTCAGTACAGGAGCTCTGTGGGACATCTGCTTTAAGGCCACATATGAGGAGCCGGGGTCTAGGCACCCCAGCTGGGCACTGCTCCAGGCACCCCGTACGTTCCAGGCAGGTGGCAGTCCTGACCACATGGCTGCCACCAGCTGTGACAGGGAAGAATGGGGTGGAAGGCCTGGTGCTTTGCTGGGCCTGGGCCGGGTGGTGCCAGGGCCGTGGGTGCGGCTGGCCGCCGGCCTCGTATTGGTGAAATTATTAAGGCCACTCCACATAGTTAAAAGGGAGGTTTATTTTGTGGGTAACTTACAAATGAAGGGGTAGGTTGCAGGGTCTGGCAAAGGTATAGCACAGTCCGGCGGTGTTCTCTGGAGAACTCTGCTCTGTCTACCTCCTTCGTCCAGTGTCCCCGAACCAAGAGAGCCACCTCCTCCTGATCCTCGTCTTCGGCTCCCTCCTCTGCCCCGCCTTGTGGGCATGACCATTACTGAAGCCTCAATGGGGGTTGGAACTTCCAGGCCAATGCTGGGTTGGCTATCCACTACAGCCTCGTCTCCCACTTGCTCCACGCTGGAGTGCCTCGAGCAGTCTCCGCTGTCCTAACCAGGAGTGTGGAGTGTTCCTGACTCTGGGGACACGTGTCTGTCGGGACATGGAGTGGGTGGAGATCAGGAATGCGGCTCAGCACCCTGCAGGGCCCAGCCAGCCCCACCATGGCCATAGTGCAGCGTGGCAAGTCTCCACACTTGGCTCCAGGTGGGGGTTCTCCTTGGGTTCTTTGACACACAGGCTGTGGGGACCAGTTCTTCAAGATTTGTAGCCCCTGGAGGGTGTGACCAGTGGTTGAGGGCCAGATGCGCTGAACTTCCGTCCTTGGGGGAAGCTTCCTGGTGGCAGGAGCCCAAGGGCTCTCCAGTACCCAGTGCCAAGCAAGAGGACAGGTGTGCAATGGGGGGGGGGTGCCACCCTGGCACCTGGTGGCACTGGCTGGGGCAGCCGCAGGACTGATGGCCCCATCACTTCCATGGCTCCACTCACTTTCATGTGCTCTTGGCCCCAGTGGGCACCGCACTGGGACGGCTTGGGCCCTGCTGGGCACCATTGCATGCCTAGACACCCCACCCACAGCATCCTGGGATACAGCCAGGGTCAGGGTGCCTGAGGGAGACTGATCCACAGCAGGAAGCTGCAGGACCCAGAGCAGCTTCAAGGGTTGGCTGGGCCAGACTGGGCTTAGGAGGAGTGGGCCAGGCTTGGAGCCAGGCCCTGCCGCCTGATGGTAGTTCATGGGCCTAGGCCGCCAGCCGCTGGGTCAAGGTTGTACCCGGGGACTAGGGACCAGCAGGAAGATTGTCGCCTGGCCTCTGGGGACCAGGGAGCAAGAGAAAGTCCAGCCTCTCCCTCAGGGCCAGGCAGAGGGAGGGGTGGGTCTGCCCTGCCAGACCAGACGGGCTGTGCCACCAGGCAGGGCCTGTGACTGGGCTCCCCGCCCTGAAGCCCCTCAGCCTCACATCACCCTCTGGGGCCATAGTGCTCAGAGCAGGAATGGTCTGGATCCGCCCCAAGTCGGCCTCAGCTGTAGTGTCGAGGTGACTTTCACTGCCCTGGCCTCGGATCTTCCAGGCTGACCTCCAAGCATTGCAGAGCAGCCTGGTACACAGTGAGAGCCTGTCTCCAGGGTGGTGGTTGGGTTGAGTGGTGGGCAGCAGTCCCTCTCCTTCACCCCTGGTGTCTGTCATGGAGCGCACACTGTGGCCTCTGTGTCTGGGTCCTCAAGGTCATGTGGCCTTCCTTTTCATGGCTGAGTAATGCTCCAGTGTGTGGATGGACCTGCAGCTGTACAGGCTTCCGCGTGGGGGTCGTCCATCTCAGGTGGACATGTCAGAATACAGTACAGTTCTCGGTCACACAGCCCTTCAGCTGTGTGAGGACTGGGGCCTGAGAGGCGGCTCCAGGGAGGCTGCGGAGTTGGTGTCGAGTGAGGAGCGCGGGTGCCGTCTGGGAGTGGAGTGTCGCGGAGAAGGGTCTCTCTCGCTTCTGCCTTTTGTGTTTTCTCTAGTCAGTATGTTCACCCTTGGGTGGAGGGAAGGCTCAGGCCAGAGGGCCCTGTGGGGCCTGGGGCTAGGGCAGGTGGGCATGGAGAAGTGGGCAGCCCTGGAGCTCTGCACTGCTGTCAGCAAGGACCGTCCCCAGGCTGTGGGGACCTTTGCCTTTTCTGGTCTGCCATGGAATATAAAAGCCACCTAGTGTGCAGGCCGAGGGCCTGGTCCTGTGTAGCAAGCAATAGCCCCACAGCCTGCGATCCTGGGCAAGACAACCTGTGAGCTCTGCCCTGGCTGGCCACACCCCTCCCACCTCAAGAGTAAGGTGTCTGAGTGGGCACCAAGGGTCACAGTTGCTCCAATTGCTGATGAAGGCCATGTCCCCAGTTCCCCCACACTCATGGCTTGGCAGTGACCCACCCCCTGCTAGCACGGTCACTGCAGGGACTGAGGGTCACCACCACACATGCAACACACACTCTGTTCTCCTCTGCTTTTAGAGGTTGGCGGCCAGCCTGGGCTACATGAGACCTTGTATCAAAAATAAAATTTGCAGAACGGCCCAGCAGCCTGTTTTCTTCGCAGTGTGTTACGGGGCCTGGGCTGCTATGAGCTTCCTTCTGTCTGTCCACCCTGCAGGCTGCCCTCGGCTGCGGGCCCCGCCCCGCCCGCCATGGACCAGGACTATGAGCGCAGGCTCCTGCGACAGATCATCATCCAGAATGAGAACACAGTGCCATGTGTGAGTGACGGGGCCCCCTGCTCGAAAGGGCCAGTGTGCATGGGTTGAGGGGCCTGCCCTGGGGGTCACCGCCAGCTAACCCCCGTCCTCCCCCAGGTCTCAGAGATGCGGAGGACCCTGACACCAGCCAACTCCCAGTGTCCTCGCCCAGCAAGCATGGTGACCGCTTCATCCCCTCGCGGGCCGGAGCCAACTGGAGCGTGAACTTCCACAGGATCAATGTGAGCCAGGCTGGGCAGGGCGTGGGCTGTCGCCTGGGGTGGGTACAGCCCCGTGTTGCGGTGTCCCCTCACGGGTTCCTCTCCCCTAGGAAAACGAGAAGTCCCCCCAGCCAGAACCGCAAAGCCAAGGATGCCACCTCAGACCAATGGCAAAGGTGAGGGTCGGCCCGCCCACTCGGCCACAGGCCCCGCCCAGCTGGGTCTGCCCTCCCCTTGATGCCCCGCCCCACCGACTCCACCCGCCGAGGGCTCCGCCCCAGGGACGCCCCAACATCCTGGGCCACCCCCGCAGATGGCCTGGCCTACTCGGCCGCTGCTGAAGAACGAGCTGCTGGGCGCCGGCATCGAGAAGGTGCAGGACCGCAGACGGAGGATCGGCGGCTGCAGCCATCCACGCCTGAGCACAAGGGGCCGTCTTCACGGTGAGCCAGCGCCAGCCAGGTGCCCGCGAGGCAGGGGCCGCGCGTCGGGGGTGGGGGGTCCGGACCCGCGATGTCCTTCGGCCGCCTCCAGCCCAGCATGTGCCAGCCTTGGGTGCTCAGGGTTTCCAAGTCCCGAGGCTGCAGCAGCCGCTCAAGTCCACGGCCCTGCCCCAGTATTCCCTCAGCAGCAAGCGCTCCAGCCCTGATGATGGCAACGACGTGTCCCCGTACTCCTTGTCCCCTGTTAGCAACAAGAGGTGAGCCGGGCGGGGCCCAGGGGGTGACGGGGTGGGACACGGGCTCTGGGGCGGCGGCGAGCCGTGTCCTGCTGTCCCCGCAGTCAGAAGCTGCTGCGGTCGCCACGGAAGCCCACGCGCAAGATCTCCAAGATTCCCTTCAAGGTGCTGGACGCGCCGGAGCTTCAGGACGATTTCTACCTCAACCTGGTGGACTGGTCCTCCCTCAACGTGCTCAGTGTGGGCCTGGGTACCTGCGTGTACCTGTGGAGCGGCGTGCACCAGCCAGGTGGGCGCCCAGGCACCCTCTGGGGGTCTGTACCACAGCCAGTGCAGTCCACGGGGAGGGGCAGGAAGGGGAGGGGCAGGACGGAGGGAGCAGCCTGCCCTGCCAGAGAGCCACCCTGCCTGCCACTCCCCCTCTACCTGCAGGTGCCCACACACCCCCACTTCTCCCTGAGTCAGGAAGCACCGTGGGCTCTGGGACGCTGGGCCTCCTTTGCCAGCCGCTGATGCCACCTCTGCTGAGTGGTAACTGGAGAGGCAGCAGAGGGCCAGCCCATCAGTCCCTCTCTCTGCCTCCTGCCCACAGGTGACCCGGCTCTGTGACCTCTCTGTGGAAGGGATTCAGTGACTTCTGTGGGCTGGTCTGAGCGGAGTGAGTAAGGAGGGCGGGCCACCTGACCCTTGGATCTTCAGTAAGTCAGCCCGCTTAGCTGAAGGCGCTCTTCCCTACCACACAAGCACCCACCTCTGGCGTCCGCCTCGCGTGTTGTGAGACTGCGCTGCTCCTCCAGCGGCTGCAAGTGCCGGGGTGCGGGTGCCCAGCACGGGGCTGGAGCAGCGAGGCCGGATGGTGACCTCTCCTGGAAAGCCCCATGGAGGGTTTGAGCAAAGCAGTTTGTAGGGGGCGTGGTGGCTCCCATGGGTAATCTCAGCACTCCAGAGGCTGAGGCCGGAGGATTTCCCTGAGTTTGAGGTCAACTTGGGTAACATTTTGAGTCTTTGGCTAGCCTGGGCTACAGGGTGAGCCCTTATTTAAAAGGCAAAAAAAAACCCCCCAAAAAAAGAGCTATAGAGATCGCCCTGCGTCTCTGGTGAACACAAGGTGAACAGACCTCTCGTCCCCACACCCACCTGATGGCCACCTGGCCACACTGTCACCCTAGGGGAACCTGGTCGCAGTGGGCACACACAAGGGCTTCGTGCAGATCTGGGACGCAGCCGCTGGGAAGAAGCTGTCAGTGCTGGAGGGCCACACTGCGCGAGTGGGTGAGGACCTGGCCGGCCAGCCGCGCCCTCGGGCCACAGCCCTGGGTCCAGGCCCAGGCTGACTTCCTGTCACCTTTTAGGGGCCCTGGCCTGGAATGCAGACCAGTTGTCATCTGGTAGCCGTGACCGCATGATCCTCCAGCGGGACATCCGCACACCACCCCTGCAGTCGGAGCGGAGGCTGCAGGGGCACCGGCAGGAAGTGTGTGTCTCAAGTGGTCCACGGACCACCAGCTCCTGGCCTCAGGGGGCAATGACAACAAGGTAGGACTCCTGTCACCCCTCCCGTCCACCGTTCAGCCAGGCCCACACTAGAACCTGGGACGGGGTAGCCTGAGTCCCCCAAGGGAGGGGCTTCACTGGTCCTGGCCCAGGTATTCAGAGCCCACATCCCTGGGGTCATCTTGGAACATACAGCTCTGTGTCCCCAGAGTTGGCCTTGGGGTGTGCCTGCCTTCTGCCCTGGGCGGGCCTCCTGCCCCTGGGCGGGCCTCCTGTCACAGCCTATGGCCTGCCCTGCAGCTGCTTGTGTGGAACCACTCAACAGTAAGCCCTGTGCAGCAGTACACAGAGCACCTGGCGGCCGTGAAGGCCATCGCCTGGTCCCCACACCAGCATGGACTGCTGGCGTCTGGCGGTGGCACGGCCGACCGCTGCATCCGCTTCTGGAACACCCTGACGGGCCAGCCTCTACAGTGCATCGATACCGGCTCACAAGTGTGCAATCTGGCCTGGTCCAAACATGCCAACGAGCTGGTGAGTGCACAGGGTTGGCATGTGCAGGGTGCAGAGGTGGTCCTGCCCAGAGCGCTTTCACAAGCCCTTGGCAGCTCTGACACCCAGTCTCCACACTAGGTGAGCACACATGGCTACTCGCAGAACCAGATCCTTGTGTGGAAGTACCCGTCCCTTACGCAGGTGGCCAAACTCACTGGCCACTCGTACCGTGTCCTCTACTTGGTGAGTGCTGGCCACTGTTGCTCCCAGCCGCCTGTGGCTCCATGTGGTGGGCTTGTCTCTGCCAAGAGTGTGACAGAACCAGACTGCCTGCTGTCGGCTCTTAATCTCAGGAGCAAAGGCCACCACTAACCAGTGTCCCCCATCCTGGGATGCGGGAAGTGGAGGAATCCTCCCCAACAGACCTCAAGCCACATGGCCTCTGTCCGGCATAAGTGTCAGTGTCCCTAGCTGCCTGGTAGACTCAGCTGTGTCTTGCCCAGCTCAAGAATCTAGGGATCAGACCCACCACTGTAGGGGCCTGTGTGCCCTGCACCCTCAGCCCAGGGTCTGTGTCCCCTGGCACCAGCCTGGCTTCTGCCTGGGTCTCAGAACCTGCCTGCTGCAGCTAGAGAACAACCAGGGCCCTGTTCCCTCTGTCCCCTATGTAGGCCATGTCCCCTGATGGGGAGGCCATCGTCACCGGGGCTGGAGATGAAACCCTGCGGTTCTGGAATGTTTTCAGCAAAACACGCTCTACAAAGGTAATGTGGGTGGGTGATGACTGTGCATGCCCACCCTCCTGTCATGCCCTTGGGTTCTCAGGGCACCCTGGCACACAGTTACTCATGTTCCCTGTTCCCAGGAATCTGTGTCTGTGCTTAACCTCTTCACCCGGATCCGATAGACCCGCGGGCGGGATGTACAGCCCCATGGGGCAGAGATGGAGCAGCCAGCATGCATGGACCCTGCTGTCCCTGCAGTTCTCAGAGGCATCTGGCGGGCGGGAGCCGGGCCGGAGACCCAGAGTCTCATTAAATGCCTCGTTGTGAGCTGTGGAGCCAGTGTCTGGGACAGGGACACGGGGACCCTCAGCCGCTGGCTGCATCCCCTTCTTGCTGGCCGTCAGCGCTCAGATGGACACTTGTGACCTCCCTGTCACCACTGCCCGAGCCATATTGGACACAGCTGAGCAGGAAGCCCGAGATCCCATCAATTCCCCAAACAAACCCAGTATCACCTGGGGACCTGTGGACCAGAGCCATTGCGCCCCTTCCTGCAACCACCCCAGTGTCACCCAAGCCGGAACATCCTGGGAGGCGCTGGCGGGGGACCTGCGCCTCTCGCCCTCTGACGTCCTGATTGCGTCCCACCCCGTGTCTGTGTGTGCACCTCCTGTGACCCACGCCTGTCAGCGTGCCTCTTCCCAGACAGCTGCCTCGTCTGCCGTGTCCACCTCCTTCTGGCCTTCTGGAAGCTTCCCAGGCCTCCCTGACCTCAAACCCATTTCTGCCGCCCCTCCTCACCTGGGGACACTGCAGATCCCCAGTGTGGTGGCTGAGGCCCATGGTGTGTGCACGTGTGTATATATGTATCTGTGACGCCCTGGGGTCTGTTGTGTGTTTTGTTGCCTTGTTCCAACTGATGGCCGGAGAAGCCACGGCCATTGGGACCCCAGGTCACCGTGGGGCTTGCTGCCTGCAGGGCTGGGTGTGGCCTCATGTGCCAGGCTCTGGTAGAGATTCTTAGCAAAGCCCAGGCCAGTGGCCTCAGTGGGTGCTGTGCTCCCCAGCAGGGTCTTCATCCCAGCAAGGCATCGGCTGGGCCTGTCAGGGGTTCAAAGTTCAGGGTCACTTGCTGCTACCCACAACCTGGACTTTGCCCTGTCACCAAAAGCAAAATGTCCAATTGGGACCCTCAGCTGTGTGCAAAGGGTCCCCTGTTGCCTGTTCCTGGTGGGAGCCCTGCTGGCCACAGATGAGACATGCAGGGGACCTAGATGCAGTTTGTATTCTGTTCCCGATGTCCCAGGTGGGTGGTGCAGGAGGCTCCCCCTGAACAGAGCAGCCTTGTCCATCTGTCCACCTCAACACCAAGCTTGTCACAGAGTGTGGGCTGATCCCCAGGGGGCAGCCAGCTGTGAAGGGTGAGGGCCAGTGGGGGACCTGGGCAGTACACAGTTCCTATCTCCACTGGCCTTAGGTAATTAGCTGAGTTGTGGGTAGAGGAAGAAGTCCAGAACCCAAGCCCATGGAGCCTTCCAGAGTGACAGGCAATCGAGTGTCCCTGGGGGAAAGCCTGCCATGGGACTCCAGAGGTCTAAAGCACAAAGGCCCTGGGTCAGGACAGGTGACCAGAGTTGATGTCTGTGCTGTGGACCCAGGTGCCCAGGCAGCTGCCACCTGATACAGGCCCTGCCCAAGGGCAGTAGAGTGTGCACTTTGCGTTTGGTTGTGTTGGTATTTGTTTATTGTAGTGAAATACACAGCGAACAATGTACTATCATAAAATGAGCTGGCCAATGGATTCAGCATCTTCAGTTACAGAACAATCACCGCTAACTCCAGATGATTCTGACCAAAGAGGCAAGCCCTAAGCACAGCCCCACAAGTCCACTTCCCTCTGTGGATGCCTATAGTGGAATTCCCTTCCAGGGAGCTCACACTTTGTGGCCCTTGTTTCCGGGTGTGGCCCTTGTTTCCGGGTTCCTTGCTGAGCACCATGTCCTTAAGGTCCCTCCATGTTGCTAAGTAATGGTCCAGAGCATGTACCCATCAGCCAGGAGAATTCCCCTGGCTCACATTGAGACCCACTGAGCACAGTGCCTTCCTTGTGGTGGGATGGGTAAGGGCAGGCTGTAAGGGTAAAGGCTGGCACAGAGAGTATGGCTTCCTGCTGTGGGACAGGGAGAGAGCAGAACATTCAGATGTCCCCATGTTGGGAGCTGGCGGAGTCAAAGACCCCAAGCCCCACTTTGGTCCTGGTGGCTCCAGCCCCACACCAGGAAGTAGGCTGAGGTCATGGGTACTCTGGCTGACCACTTCCCTGTTGCTGGGACACCTTTGTCCCTGTCAACAATGGCCCAGGGCCTTGGTGGCCCGAGCCTCTGAGAAGCAGAGGTGGACATGGAGAACCTGAGACGGGAGGCTTCTCAGCCGTTTGTGCCCTCGGGCACCCTGGAACTCTACTTCCCTGCCCTCCTATACAGGTGGGTCCCTGCACTTGGCACCCCCTTCACCCAGGCACCAGCTGGCCCACCTCCTAACCTGCAATCAAGGTGGTGGAGATGCAGACGGCTTGAAAGCTTCTAGGTTCCACAACAGAACTCCCTTCCCAGCCTGGCCCCTAGATAGATTGTGTGTGTGTGTGTGTGTGTGTGTGTGTGTGTGTGTGTGTGTGTGTGTGTGTGTTGGGGAGTGAGGTCTCATGTAGCCCATGTTGGCCTCAGCTTCACCATGTAGCTAAGGATGGCCTTAAACTTCTGATCCTCCTGCCCCCCTCCACCGTGCTGGAATGTGCCACCATGATATACATTTTTTTAAAATTTGACACAGGATCTTAATGGGTAGACCAAGCTTTTTTTTTTTTTTTTTTTTGAGCTGAGGCTCGAACCCGGCCTTGCGCTTGCTAGGCAAGCACTCTAACACTGAGCTAAATCCCCAACCCCTCCAAGATATTCTTAAACTCACAAAGACCTTCCTCACTCAGCATGCTGAGCATGGGTATGTGCTCCTCGGCAAAACAGTCCCATTTCACAGTTCATACTTCGCACTTTTGTGGTACTGATGACAGTCCCAAGGGTTCACCATGGGGCTTTGAAACTGTAGGACCACACCCCCTTCTCCACTGCCAATTCCTTAAGCCTGTCGCTGCATGGGCCTTGACAAGCGGCACTACCCGGTACCATCTATGGGGAGCTCCCTGAAAAGCTGCAAAGCGCGACCCTGGCTTGGTCCCCGGTGACGCCAGAAGCCAGGCTCATGCCTGGTATACAAGCACTGGGGAGGCTGAGGCAGGAGGATTGCTTCAAGGTCAACACTGACAGTGAGACCTGCCTCAAAAATAAGCAGGCCACGCCGGCTACATGAGGCAATGACTGCGGGTGGGGTGGTGCACGGAGGAGACGCTGGGCAGAGGCGGAGTGACCTCCCCCACGCACCTCGGCGAAGGGGTCGCACACCCTTGGGAGGGGACAGGCTGGGAGCAGCAGGGCTTCGTGCTCAGCCGCCATCCTCCTTCAGCAATGACTACCTGTCCCTGGAGGGGCCCCGCTGGGCGCCGGCCGTCAAGCAGGCCACGCGCTGGAAGTTCACGCCCATGGGACAGGACGCCGCCGGCCAGGTGTGGTTCACCGGCCTGACCAACTCGGAGCCACGCGAGGCCTGGTACATGCTGCCCAACGCGCTCGACAGCCCGTACCGCGAGGCCCTGGCGCGCTGGCACGGTTGCTTCGAGAGTCGCCAGCGCGGACTGCCCTCGGGTGAGTGTCAGGGCCCCGGGCGCGCACACGCGCGGGCCCACGCTGACCCCGCCCTCGCTCCCCTGCAGCCTACACGCAGCGCCTGCGGGAGACGGCCTTCTGGGACCCCACGCTGCCTGCGCAGTACCTGGGCGCGGGCACGCGCTGGGGGTGTGTGCCCTGGAGGGACAGGCGTGTGCGCGGCAAGGAGTTCGGTGAGCAGCGGGGCTGGGGCCGGCCGGGGCGGGGCGCGCGGGTCACCCGTACTCCCAGGGCAGGGGCAGCCCGGGCTGCACCGAGTCAAACTCGAAGAGACCCTGTGTCAGTAAAGAGCCCGCAGTGGGTGGGGCGGGTCGCGGAAGCGCCGGGGCCAGGTGTGGGCGGGGCCGCGGGGGCAGGTGTGGGCGTGGCCGCAGTGGGGGCGGGCATGGGCGGGGCCGCGGCGGGGGGCGGGGCTGCGGCGGAGGGCGGGGCCGCGGCGGGGGCGGGGCCGCGGCGGGCGGGGCGGGGCCAGCATGCCCAGGGGCCCGCAGTGCCCGCCTCTGAGCACGGTCGTGTCCGCAGTGGTCACCAGGAACCAGTTCGGGGCGGAGCAGCCCAAGCGGTCCAACTACGTGCCCCACCTGTCGCCGCCACAGCGGCCGCGCTACACCTCGCAGGACTTCAGGCAGCGCGGCGGGGAGCGCCCCTGCCCCGCCACCGGGCAGCCGCCCCCCGCCTTCACGCCCGCGCTCTGATAAAGCCCTCCTGCCGACCCGCGCCTGCCTGCGCCTCCCTCGCCGGCGACCGTCCTCCGGTTCCCGGCCGTCCCAGGGCTGCCCGAGGCCACGGCTGGGGCGGGGCACCCAGGGCGCAGAGAGCTTGGCCAGGTATCACCCCGCACTCGCACTCCGTGCCCTCTGACCCCACGCAGGTGGGGGGCGGGGGTAGGGTGTCGGCCTGGTCCTCCGTCCAGTTGCCCTGGGGAGCCAAGTCAGGGCCGGTCTCCGAGGTCCCCTGAAGTGGAGGAGCAGGGTGGCATTGGGAAGGGCGGGTCCCAGGTCGCACCCCAGCCTCCCCCACCCAAGCCGCCGCCATGGAGACTCACGGGCGCGAATGCGGATGGGCCAGATGAGGAGGCTGCAGAGGGCCAGGGCCGCGGCCACACCCACGCCGCCCGTCACGGCCACCATCACCCAGTGGTAGAAGCCAACGCAGGCCCCGCAGCACAGCTCGGAACTAGGGGCAGAAGGCGGGCTGAGGGCCCCTGGGGACGGCTGCTGCACCCCTGCAGCTGCAGCACCCCTGCGACAGCCCTCCGTGGCTCCCATCCCGAGTTCCAGGGCACCCTAGGCCTACACACACCCACACAGACACAGTTCCCCTGCAGCCCACAGCCCTACCCGGTCGGTTCCTGAGCTCCAGCATGGGCTCGGTCCTGCCCCAGGGCCTTTGCACGGGCCCTGCTGTGGTACCGAGGCTCCTAACACGGTTCAGGTTCTCAGGAACCCTCCCAGCCTCCTGCCCAACCCCGACTCCTGCGACTGCACCTTCCTACCCCCACACTCAACTCCACTAATGCATTAGCCGCTCAGGACACGGCTGGCTCAGGAACCCACGCCCTGAGGGGTCCGAGTGGGTCTGTATCACCTGCACCCGGCCTTAGCTCAAGGAAACTCAGTTTGCTGTCCTTGCGGTCTGAGGAACATGAACTCACGGGCAGGGATGCAGGCTCTGCACGACCATGACTGCCAGCCCGTTGGCTACCTTATCCGAAAAGCTCATAGCACCATACACGAAGGCTCCACTGTGCTGTGGGACACACGGGGTCAGTGCCCAGGCCCAGGGTCCAGACCGCGGCCTTCCACGGCTCCTCCCACCAGCCCTACCGTGTGAGGGCCAATGAGGTCGGCTGTCATGGCCAGCGAGGTGACAAGAATGGTGCACAGCCCGGCGCCCAGCAGCACGGCAGCCCCGTACACGGCTACGCCCAGCTTATCTGCCAGGGCCACCCACGCTGCGAAGGCCAAGATCACCAGCAGCCCGGTGAAGTAGGTCATCTAGGGAGGAAGGAGGTAGGTCCTGCATCAGGCCCACTGTGCTGGGCACCCTGTGCCTGACACCCAGTGAGAGGCTACCTCCCACGACAGGCAGGTCCACGCCCAGGGCAGACATTACTAATCGACCTTGTGTTACACATCCAGGGTAGGTAGTCCAAGCCAACCCACCAGGCTTCTAGAAAGAACGGCCTGGAAGATTCCAGAGCCCTGTGTCCTGAGGGCCAGAAGATTCCAGCTGCCCAGAAGTCTGGATTGTAGAATCCAGGCTGCTGTCTGACACCAGGGGTGTGGGCCTGCCCTGGGGGGGTGTCCCCGCCCCAGCCCTCCCCTCCCGGTCCTCCCCGGTTCTCCGTCACTCACATTCCTCCTATGCGTCTGTTGACTGGCTTCATGAGGAAGGAGGAGATGAAGCCACTCAAGTACATCACCAGAGGGATGGTGGCGATGAAACTTCTGCAGAGGGAGAGACAGCGGTGGTCCAGAGAGGGCTTCCGGGTGGGAGGGGCCTCCACCACCCCGCTGTCCACCACCCCGCTGTCCACCACCCCGCTGTCCACAACCCGCTGTCCACCGCCCCGCCTCACCTTGGGCAGGCTGAGAGAGTAACTCAGGTACATGGCAATGTAGGTCTGAGACAGGTTCACAATGAGCCTCGTGGTCATGTACAGCATGCCCACCTGTGGGCAGATCAGCAGAGGGGACAAGCCCAGGGGTCAGGGGGAGACCCAGTGCGCTCCCACCCGTAAGGGGTTTGGAGAGCAAGCCAAGGGCTTCCACGGCGGGCATTGGCTCATTACAGATGACTGCTCAGCAGGCCAGGGGGGAAGAAATCTGTGATTAGTGAGGTCTGTCCTGGATGGGCTATCGGTAACGTTTGCCCTGCATGTGGAATGGAAAACTGATTAATAGTGTCTGCCCTAAGTATGAAACAGAAATCAGTTTGCCCTGAGAGTTCAATGAAGGAGTGATTTAGTGATGTCTGTCCTGGGAGTGAAATGGAAATCAGTAACGTCCACTCTGAGCACGGGATAGACCGTTGAAAAATAATGTACACCCCAGCTGTAGAAGATTGATTCATAATGTCTGCTCTGGATGTAAAATGGAAGGTTGATTAGTAAAGCCTGCCCTGGGTGTGAGATCCACTGGTAATGTCTGTCCGGGGTGGATCTGGGGGGACTGGTGTCTTCTCTAGTCAGATCGGCCCCTACAACATACCTGATAGAAAGCGGGCTCCCAAAGCCAGTGTTTCCAGAGCAGATGTGGCCGGGCCATAGGGGCCACCAAGGGACTGTGCTCATCAGGTTCCGTCCCCCGAGGCCGCCGCCCCTCCTTGGTGCCCAAATGGAAGAGCAGCGAGAAGATGGCTCCCACGCCCACCACCAGCAGGGCCAGGTTCTGGGAAGGACAGCAGGGGTCAGCTATGGCTCCCACAGACTTGAGGACCCTGGGATGACCATGAAGCCCCAACTTACCCGAAACACTGGCACATCCTGGGCTCCCAGCTGGTCACCTACACTGATGTCCTGCCCAGCATGTGAGGAGCCCTGCAGATGGAGCAGCAGCCAGGCGGCGCCATACACCGTGATGTTGGCCACCACTGTGAACGCATACCTGTGGGCGAGGGGCCAGGCTTAGCACACAGCAAGTGCTCAATAAATGCTTACTGTCTGTCAGAAATCTAGAATACCATCTCCTAACTTCCCAGACTGGCAGAATTGGTGCACAAGCCCACAGCATCCCACCTCTGAGGACCCGGCCACAGATCTAACATGTGGAGACAATTAGGTCCTTGGTCAGCTGGGGTTCCTTTGACCGGGGGGGGGGGGGGGGTGTGCCCTGAAGGGCCTGGCTTAATCAGGTGACCTCAGGACATTGGCCTTGGGCTGCAACCCTGGAGTCACAGACCACTCTGCTAGCCTCAGAGAATCGCCAACCCACATTCGAGGATAGTGCACACCTGCCATCCCAGCTACTCTGCAGGCTGAGGGGAGTTCGGCGTCAATATCAGCCTGGGCAACTTAGTAAGAGACTGACTTCAAATGTTTTATTTTTTAAAATATGGGCTGGCAGTGGTGGCACACACCCTTAATCCCAGCACTCGGGAGGCAGAGGCAGGTGGAATCTCTTGTGAGTTTGAGGCCAGCCTGGGCTACAGAGTGAGTTCCAGGACAGCCAGGGCTACACAGAGAAACCCTGTCTCAATAAACAAAAAAAAAAAGAGGGGCCGGCGGTGGTGGCACATGTTCTGTAACCCCAGCACCCTGTAACCCCAGCACTTCGGGAGGCAGAGCCAGGTGATCTCTGTGAGTTCAACGGCCAGCCTGGGCTACAGCGAGTGAGATCCAGGAAAGGTGCAAAAGCTTACACAGAGAAACCCCCTGTCTCGATAAAAAAAGAAAGGGAAAAAGTGTGAAGACAAGAGAGTACTTGTTTCCTCTCCGTGCCTCACCTGACAGAGACACAGTCCCCAAGATTCCCAGCTAGGCCTCCATCCCCAACCCTGGAGTACCTGAGGGCTGTGAGCTCCACCTCTCTCGTGGTCACTGGTCACCAGCTCTGGGATGAGACTCAGGTGGGGCAATCTGCGTGGCAGCCCAGCCAAACTGGAAGATGACGATGAAGGGTTGCGTAATAGAGCAGGGCGGCCCACTCGGTGGTGGCTCCCCGCAGCGAGGCATGGGCTGAAGATGAACGGGAAGGACAGAAGGACGCAGACGGTGCCTATGATGACAGAGGGTGACAAGCGGGTGAGGGGGAGGCCACAGATCAGGGAGAAACAGGACACAGCAGGCCAGGAGTCTTTCCCGATGCCCTGTGACTAGGACAGGGAGGAAGGACAAGAATGGTGGGTCCCTCGCCGGCTCTGAGCTCGGTCACCCCCCGTCACATCTACAACCCCCCTATCTCTGCCCTGCGGGGGAGGGAGACCAGCCTGGGGCAGGGGGGAATCAGAAGTCTGCTCCCTGCTCCTGGGGACAGGACACACTGGGTGCCCCGTCCTGCTCCATGCACTCAGAAGCAAAACCCTCATCCCCTCACGCCTTCCCACCCATCACCGACCAGCCAAGCCCCTGCTCCAACGCCAGGCTCCGGGCTGCCCCTGGCCCTTCACATCCACCAGTCTCTGGCCCTGTGGTGTCGCAGTCCCGGGGTTTGTCACACCCACACCCAGGGACTCCCGACTGTGTGAACCACTCTCCCCAACCTGACCACAGGCTCCCTGGGGCTGGCGCCAGGTACCGCAAGTCCCTTCTGGGTCCTAGGCACTCAGGCCAGACTGCGGACACTGAGCCCCAGGTGGGTCAATAGCAGGTCTCTCTACAGCCCAAAGGGAGACATGTTCACTCCGTCTGGAGGAGCGCAAAAGGTATCGCATAGCCAGGCCAGCCTTGAACTCCTGAGCCTCCTGCCTCAGCTGGGATTAAAGGCAGGTGCCACCCCTTGGGACTTGTGCCGGAGCTGAGGACCGAACCCAGGGCCTTCCGCTCGCTAGGCAGGCACTCGCTCTACCACTGAGCTAAATCCCCAACCCAACATTTTTAAGTAGATGAACTTGATGAACCTGAGGCCCGGCAGGACACGGAACCCTCAGAAAGCACTCTGAGCCTCGTCCCTGTGCCGGGGCTTCCAACTTCCCCTTCCTCCCGGAGGTGACCTCACCAACCCCAAGCCTTGGATTGAGAAATGAAACCAACCCCAGGAAGGGACGGGGCAGATTCCTGGGGCTGCCCCAGGGGGCCGTGCGGCCTCTGGACTCTCTCCCATGACCACACCACACCCTGCTCTTTCTGGGGCCTGGTTAACCATTGGCCTAGCCAGGGGCAGGCTGGTCAACTGCAGGTGGGCGGCTTGGCCTCTCTGGCCTCCGTTAACATAAGAGTTGTTTGGTTCTGGACCCAAAGTGGGTAAGTCTCAAGTTTAAGGAGCTCATCTGCCAGTTGTGGTGACGCACGCCTTTAGTCCCAGCACCCAGGAGGCAGAGGCAGGTGAATCTGAGTTCGAGGCCAGCCTGGGCTACGGACTGAGTTCCAGGACGGCCAGAGAGTGCCTCACTATCCTGGCCCAGGCAGCATAGAGAAGTGGTCGGTTTGCTGGGGTGTCTACCCACCTCACCTGGTTGGGTGCCTCTCCAGTCTGTGCCACTGTGATGGGGGCAGGGAATCCTCCTCAAACCTCCTACCTACGCCCGGGCACAGGCTCCGCGCCTCGTCACGGCTCAGCTGGCCGGTGTCTCCAGGCAAGCAGGAGCCCTTTAAAGTATGTTTGCTCTTTTGGAAACCAGGTCTCACTAAGCCATCCCCTGCCTCAGCTTGTGACTATGATGACAGGTGTCCAGACTGCGCCTCAGATGCCCACATCAGGCTACGACTGCCCTCTTGCCCCGAATCTTCCAGGGTCCACAGTCTAGAACAATCCTGAGAAACTAGAAATTCCAGCCCTCAAGCCGGCAGCTGCCGCTCAGCACCCAGCCTGGGGCCAAGGTCCTGTCTCCAAAAAATGTCACCGAGGGGCAGGGCTGGGCTCGGCGGCCACCCACCCACCCCAGGGGCAGGGCCTGAGCCTCTGGACAGCTGCCTGGAATTCCAAGAGGAGCAGCCACGACCCCAGCACCAACCTCCCCAATGTCCCCACCAAAGGACAGCCAGAGCGGGACCCCCGGCTGGGCCGCCCCGGACAGGCCGGGAGGGATGGAGGGCAGGCAGCGTGGGGCAGGAGGCTGGTGTTCAGAGGAAGGAGGCTCGACCGCTCGACAAGTCAGGGAAGGACAGGGCCCAAGATAACAGACTGGGTGACAGAACCCTGAAAAGTGAGAGGCGGGAGGCGAGACTCGGGAGACAGTGGGGGGAGAACAGGGACACTGGGTGAGTGTCAGAGGGGAGGAGAGTCATGTCACAGGCTGGCAGCCAGCGGGGAGGATGGGGGCACTGGGTGGCAATTAATAGGGCAGTCCGGGGGACAGGGGTGGGGAAAGTCTGGGGGACAGTCGGATGATGGAGGGGGCCCGGGGGACAGCGGGGTGGGGACGGCCTGGGGTGGGGGACAGTCAGAGGTGGGGACAGCCTGCGGTGGGGGATAGCCTGGGGTGGGGACAGCCTGGGGTGGGGGACGGCCTGGGGTGGGGGACAGCCGGGGGTGGGGACAATCAGAGGGGGGGGACGGCCTGGGGGGGGGGACAGCCTGGGGTGGGGACAATCAGAGGTGGGGGACAGCCTGGGGTGGGGACCAATCAGAGGGTGGGGACAGCCTGGGGTGGGGGCAATCAGAGGTGGGGGACAGCCTGGGGTGGGGACAATCAGAGGTGGGGGACAGCCGGGGTGGGACGGCCTGGGGTGGGGACGGCCTGGGGTGGGACAATCAGAGGTGGGGGACGGCCTGGGGTGGGGACGGCCTGGGGTGGGGGACAGCCTGGGTGGGACAGCCTGGGGTGGGGACAGGCCTGGGGTGGGGACAGCCTGGGGTGGGGACAATCAGAGGTGGGGACAGCCTGGGGGGGGACGGCCTGGGGTGGGGACAATCAGAGGTGGGGACAGCCTGGGGTGGGGGACAGCCTGGGGTGGGGACGGCCTGGGGTGGGGACGGCCTGGGGTGGGGACGGCCTGGGGTGGGGGACAGC
>NW_023413559.1:0-282 GCF_903995425.1 Onychomys torridus | reverse complement strand
AACTTGACAGTGTAGTCACAGATGCTCTGAACTGCTCCAACAAAGGCTTGCAAAGTTTGGTGTGTCACAGTTATTTAGAAAACAATATGTCAATGCCCCTTAACAATGGCACTAAAGTCAGAATGTGAGGTTCCTTATGAAGTTCCATCTGTTACCTTCTTTTCTCTCAGCATGGAGACAATAAAGCTATTATCCACTCAATGGGAAATACTTGCACTATTGGGGTGTACACACTCTCGGAGACTGGAGAACACCAGAGGAGGCCAATTCCTTTGCCCAAAA